>NW_023626983.1:0-2710 GCF_014905685.2 Nematolebias whitei | reverse complement strand
CAGATGTGTGTTCTCACTCGGGAGATACATTATCTGTGTGCGAGTAAGCCGTTTGTTTGGAATCAAACTGCGGGCTTATGCGGGTTGACGCCTATTCCGAAAAATTCTAGGTGCTCAACGACCATAATGCCTCGACACCTGGCTAAAGCCGCAAAGGCGGAAATCGTTGGCTCACGTTGGCTAGTGAACGCTCACCAAAGAAAGGCGATCATAGCCTACGATCAACCTGGGGCAAATAGACCTTTGACGTTACCGGACAAAACAATGTGGATCAGTGTTCCCCAGGGGACAACCATACACATTGGTGATTTGACGCTCTATCACCTCGATCCGGAACAATGGGACGCGACTCTGGACGACTCAGAGTACCTGGTGAACATGACTATAGACATAGATCCAGAAACTCTGGGGAGGATCCGTTTTGAAGGCACCAAAGTCGTCGACGTGGAACCAATAAACCGAGTTCTCAAGTCCCTCAGGTCCAGAATTAAGAACCCGATCCAACCAATTGCCAATGCGTGGTCAAGCGCGGACACGTTAATCGTAGCCCTGCTAATGACGATAATCCTCGTATTGTGTGGGATACTCACATCCCTGTTCCGGGGCCTCACGTCACTCCGAGTCCACCTGGATCGCCATGCAGCGCACCTCGATATGATTATGTCTCGCGTATGCGGGTCTGCAAAGAAGCCACTCACACGGGACAGCGTGACTGAATCTGACAACCAGGGTGAGATGAAGCAGTGAAACGATGTTTCTAGTTGCTTAGTCACTACTCTTGTCAAGGTTGAAACGTTGTTTAATTGGTTTTGGTTTTGTTTCTGAGGTAAGAATGAATTTTGTGTGTAAGTTAAGTTAGAGACTAAGAGGCCTTTAACTATGCCAACATGCAGTTCATTTGTTAAAATGTAATCTTTGCGGAGTGAGTGTAGATTAATGCTACCTTAAGTACCATAATCTACATTGGTCTCACAACGCTTAAGCCGAACCTACTCGAACAATTCTATTCAGGGGGATAGCTAATTCTTTTTGATGAGTCTCGCCATAGACTTCCAAAAACATTTATGGGGAAACCAAACACCCAATCTCAAGTCGTTCGTCTAAAAGACAACAGACAATTGAACCAAACTATATTTTGCCATGTAAAGCTAACTTAAACCAAGTTAGGAATGAAAAAATAGTTTGGAACACTCTTCTATAGGTATAAATCCCTATAATTACCCTTTTCAGCATGTTCCACCCCTTAACTGGTAGCTGTAGCTGTTCCCAATCATAATAGCTTACACACCAGGTGCATATAGGTTAAGGCCTTATGTAAAATCCCCTTCATAAGCCCACCTTAAACCACATAATTGCATGACACATTTGAACCAGAACGGCACGGACTGGACGTCGCCCAGAGACGACCTTCGCTGGAGGAGACCTGCAATCCTGACGTTGGTCTCCACTCTTCATCCAGTGGCCGCATCTTCAGTTCAATCCAAGGGAACCCCTCTGTATGCTGATCAATCAACACCTCCATTCGTTGAGGATTTACCGTTGTGGATTATATGACTTTTTCCAATGGATTACAGACTCTGTTTCCAAGGGGTTAAAGCATTGCTACAATGGAATTACCAACAACATTATGGAATTACCATCAACACAATGGAATTATCAAGAACATTGTGAGATTACCTCCTTTGACTTTTGTTTTCCTTGCTGGATTACATCAAGCTCAAGGACATTCGAAGGCGTAAGTTCATGTTGGAATTCATCCCCATGGACAGGCGATGATTTCCAAAGGGGGGACTGTAGTGAACTAGGCCTCAGGTCAAGTCCTGGCCTTGAGGGCCTTCCTGGGACAAGAACTGTATTTCATTGATTTGAGTCCAGAAACACAAGATTAAGTTCATCCAGAGACTTTCTCTTGTCCTGCACTGATCAATTGAAAGAACACTCTCTTTTTTATTATCATTACTATTTTACAAATGTTTGATAATCAAAGTGTGTTTAGTTCAAACCATTTTTAAATGTTGAAGTGAACTACTCATTTTAATTCAACTGTGAAACAGTATTAGTGTTTTTTAATCCTCATTCAAAGTAGAAATCAAATTGGAATGTGTTACAGAGTAATTCATGCATTTTCTGATCTTCTGTCTGAAATGAGCAAGTTGTGATGTCGGTCAAAGGTCGAAGACAAGTTGTTGGAACGAACTGTCATGTTTTTATATCCTCTCAGACGTAAACAGAGAAGCTGGCACCTGTTTTCCCCCAACTCGTCCAAACATTTCTCTCGTCTGTCTCTAAAACATTTTCAATCTGTTCCAAAACATTCTTGCTGTTTTTCTGACTTCTAGTGACCTCTTACGTCACAAAAACACACCCCTGTCTGGTCCATTGACCAATCAGGGACCTCCCAAATGAACCGGAGATAGAACTCTTTAAATGTCGGCACTTCCTAGTTCAAACCAGTCGTGTGGAGAGTCGGGTTGCAGTTCGTTCAGTCGAGAGCAGTCGAGCCCGGTCGAGTTCGGTTCGGAGAGCAAACCGAACACAAGAAGTGCTGGGGAGAACAGAAGTCCAGACATGATCCGGAGTTCGTCCGAGTCTCGTGGGAATTATGCAATCTTCCACATCTGAGTGGAACTCTGACGGACTCACAACTCATGTGAGCCTAACCGAGAGGTGAACTTGTGTCAACAAGTACCGTCACTACTTCGGACGATTC
>NW_023626982.1:0-2710 GCF_014905685.2 Nematolebias whitei | reverse complement strand
TGTTAGGGGTTGTTAGGCTGCAGGTCTTCCTTATGTTAACAGCTAGTTCTGGATGTTAACAACAAACTGGTTGATCCACTATGAGAAGAGGCTATTTGAAACTGAGCTTGTTGCAACTCCTCAGACTGAACTTAGTTTTTTGGATTAAAGACAAAAGTTTCAACAAGTTTTTTTTTTATTTGTCCAGAGGACCTGACTTAACTTTTTTAGATACAAAAAAATCTGAATTCCTAGACATTTCAACATTAAACTTTTTTCAGATCCTAACCCATATTATAAAATTTGCAATATTCTTTGTAAAAACTTAAAAACATTTGTTATATTAAGTCAGTTTTGGCCCACTTAGGTCCCTCAAAGTGAAGCTAGCATGTGGATATTAAGCTGTGCTGATAAACTGTGCCAGAGTTCAATTTTTTCAACACAAGTGTTTCTCTTACCTGCTCCATTACGAACAAACATTAATTTATAGCACTTAGCAGCATCCGCGGCCAGAGCTTTTCTCTTTTTTATCCTCTCTCTCTCTGCTCCACCTTTCCTCTTCTTTGGCTGTCTCTGTTGCTCCATTCTACAACTCAGAGATGCACGCACCGCGCGCCAACACCGTCGGGAGCGCGAGTCCTAGGGCGGGGAGGGGGGCGGGCGCAATGTGTGTGTGTGTCTCTGCTCTGTGAGTGACACACAGAAAAGGAAGGGAGGGGGCCGGCCCGGCCGGGGGATGTGCCAGGCTTTCTCCGTCGCTGCAGTGCAGCGTGAGACCTGAGCCCAGGCAAAAGTGAATTGTTTATTTAAAATAATAAAGTCCGTGCGACCCGAACCGAGCCTTTAGTCCCGTTCCTCGGCAACCAGGCCACCGGGAATTGTCCCGGCGCTCCCGATGGCCAGTCCGCCTCTGCTCAGACTCGTATGACACACAAACACACAGACACAGACGCAGACACACAGGCCCCCGCTCGCACACACACACGCCGTCCCTTCTGCGTGTCTCTCTTACACTCTCACATAAACACAAGTATGAAAACACGCAGGCACTTGACACACACACCTACACACATGCAGAAAAGAGCAGAGAGAAGACAGAAGTAAAAAGGGTTCTTCCTGGAAAAAAGTACCAGTTTTAGATAAATGGGAAGTATGTGTTTATGAAAGATCAATAAATAAAGTAAATGATCAAGTGAAATTATAAACTTTGTGATTAAAGAATGTAATCTTATGATTTTACAATGTAATCTGTGTTTAAGTTGATTCATGATGAATGTTAAAGGAAAAAACGAGAAGCTTGTGAAGGTTCTGGAAAGTACCTGATGTTACGCAAGAGAAGCCTTTGAAAAACAGCTCTGAGCCAATCAGTATAAGACAGCACAGAGTGACCGTGCAGAAAGTAAACTAAGTACACCCAGATTTTAGTATGCATAAAATGACTTGCAAAAGTCTCACAAGAACCAAGTGGAAATGGGACTGAAAGCCCGCCTAAAAAGGTGGGGTAAGCCAATGGGGTGACCAGCTGAGAGCTGTCTGTCAAAATCTGAAGCTATAAAAACAGAGGATTCAGTTGAAACTTGGCTGTTTTGGGGGATTCACTTCACCGAGGATGGACTAAGGACGAAGAACCATAGGACCCTTGGACGAATATGGATTAATAGGGCAATTTTGGATGATTTCTAGCTGGAGAAGAACTGGGGTAAATCTGATGGAATAATTTTCTTTTTTGGAATTATTTCTTCAAAACTCAGCAGCCCAGATTAAACCTGAAACCCATTTTCTTCAAATTGAACCAGCAAGGAATAAGGAGTGGCCCGGATCCTAACAACAACTGGACCAGGTAATTTGCCGTTACCTGATTCAGAAAGCATGGTAAGGGACGCTCCACAAAAATTGATCCTAACTAAAAGAGAGATTTGCCAAATTTTAGCAGTGGTGTACGAATTGACAAACAGAAAAATTTATTATATCAAAAACCTGGTTGCTCAGAGTTGTAGAAGGGTCTTTCTTGTGGTGAGAAATAATCTGTTGAGGCAGGTGGAGAGAGTAGGTAAGCTGTGTGGGTACGTGTGTTCCTGAGTGAAACCGGGTGCGACCGGCTGGACTGAGAGTAGTCCGACGCCGAGCAGAGAGGAGACCAAGCGCCTGTTTCAAACCTATCCATCCACCTCACCCAGAGAGGGTTAACAACTGAAAAGGATATAAGGAGTGAGAATCATTCATCATGTAATCTCTGGGTAATCCAGTGTAATAATTTATTGTGCTATACTGCTGTTCCCCTGCAAAAATTATTGATTAAAAGCAAAGCAAAACGTAAAATTCTGGATTCTTATTTCAAACACACCCTCTTGTTCTTGGAAGTGGAAAAACTTGTTTCAACGAAACAACAGAAGTATTTGGGAGGTTTTAAACGGTTTTCTTAGCTTTTGAGTATAAAACAACACCCTGGAGTCTTATTTTTCCTAGGCTCTAAAGATTGCCAGATCGGTTAACAATTGCAATGCTAAATCAGGAGATGAGCTACCGTTAACTTGCGCTCCCTCGTCCGCTGAACGTCCCAACTCCTGCTAATAAGTAGGGCGAGGCACGAGGTGAAAAGTTGGGTGTGGTGCAAGGAAGAAAGTAGTTAACAGTCTGGGTGAATCATTTCAACACAGCCTAAATCTGAAACTGTCCTTGGAAGCTGCTGCAGGTAAGACCTGAGCCATAGGATTAGTTTTGAGACCCGTTG
>NW_023626981.1:0-2711 GCF_014905685.2 Nematolebias whitei | reverse complement strand
TATATATATATATATATATATATATATATATATATATTTATATGCACCAGTTAACATGTTCACTATTCTTTTCTATCATCCTAAACGTAGAACCCTCCATTTTCCTGTAAAACGTTTCTTCACTTGCCTCAGATAACCTCAGCCTGTATGGGAGCCAATTCTCTAAGCTCAGAAAACAACACTAGAAACCAGAGTGCTAGGAGCATTTGATGACGGCACGCATTCACATAAACCTAAACAACAAAGACACCCCTTATTATTGATGGCAAACAGCCCTGAGATATTCTATGGATTACGACATCAGATGATTTGTAACTTTCAGACATAAACTGAACGCTCACTGCGGAAATAAAACCTGTCTTGTTTTGATAACGCCTAGTTTTTGTAATACTGTATTTGGAAGTGCCAGGCTGTGATGTTATTGATGCCACCTTCCAAGCATGTAAAAATATGTATGAACAAGTTTTGACACAGAAGCAGTGACTCACTTCATGCCAGCAACATAAAAAAACCTGGGAATATGGGTAAACTCTAGTTAGATATAAGCATCCAAACTTTGCTTGATTTATCATCTCTCCAGAGTATCTATATCCCCAGGCTCTCTTCCACCTGCTTTAGACTCTCACTACAGATCATCGGCAAACATCAGTTCATGGAGTGTCCTGCCTGACCTCATATGATCTGACTGCCTGTTCATGGCAAACAAGAGTCACAATCACAGACTTTTAAAATGGAAACTAAAACCAAACCCTTTGTCTGAACCTGGAGAGAGTAGTTTGTCAGAGCACAGGGCTATTTTCTAGTTTACCAAAGTCCATTTTAAGTAAGCTATTTTATAGCTTTTACCTATTTTTATGTGTTTTTGTTTGCAGCAAAGATTACATTTTCACTTGTACCAACAAATTGAGTTCAGTGACAGTGATTTCTAATTGTTCCTGAGTCAGTTTATTGTTTCTCACTTTGCTGTTATTGCTTTTATTAAGCAGGTTAAGAGGATGCATGGATGGATGGATGGATGGATGGATGGATGGATGGATGGATGGATGGATGGATGGATGGACGGACGGATGAATTTTTATGAAATTATCTAAAAATAAATGTCCATTCCTATATCGTTTCTTTCTGATAAGCTTTATTTATGCATTTTTTTTTATATTAAAGAGTCAATAAAGCTAATTTAACATAATTAGCTCAATGGCAATATTCAACACGTCAACTTTGTTTTATTTTAAATTAGAAAAGCAACTTTAATAATTAATAAATTGTTGTATTCTTTGAAATCTTTTCATCTGCTCAGCTATTTAAGAAACGTTTCACCAGAAAAAAGTGGAACCTTGTTTCTCATATTTGTGTACAACCTCTTCCACGAAACAAGTTTTTTTTATTATTAGATTGCTTGCTGTGTATTGTTCTACATTCATCATTATTAAACGTTATCTTGCGTATTCTTACTCAATAGTGCGACTTCTCAGTTGTGTTATATGAAGCGTAAATGAAACTAGGTCAGGGTTTTCATTAACCTATTTCACAGAAAACTTTCAAGCCAGGACCGAGACACCTTCTTCTTGCATTGTGTCATGTGGGAAACAACCAAGACAAAAGGGTTGATGCTGATTCACATTTGATAAGCCTCTGAGCTGGTGATGGTGGTAGTCACAGAACTGAGCTGGTGAGTATGTGCACACCAAAGGATAGCATGAAACAACAACACCGTTCTTTCTGGTATTCTGGCTTCATGTGTGTGAGCACACATCATCACGGGACACGGCCAGCTTGACTGCTTTATGTTTGAATTACTACAGGCAGCTTAAAGAAGGCCTTTCACACAAATCATCTGAAAAGGGCAAGAATAGGAACTTCTAAATATAAAAACACTGTAAGCAAAACCGTCCATCATTTAATAACCTAGCAAAAAAATCCTTTATAAAACTTGACTTTTCGCATGTTTCCAAAAAAAGTGTTGCGCTTCTGAAGCAGCCGCTTGATGCAGAGATGAGAGTTTTTGTAAAGTATTCAGCTGCTACGAGGACAAAGACCAGAAAGCAAACAAACACTGTTACAAAACAGCGTTCAGTAACTACTGGTTGTGTCTGCAGAATGTTGGAAGAATGTTTAACGGACTGTGTATAACATGGATATATATATAAACTCAGAACGACTGTACGTGTGAACTCGCAGCGACAATGGGAGCCACGTTTGTTGTGCTTCGTTCAAACCTTTCGGCCTAAAATAGAAGCCACATTGTTTATGAGGATGAATGGGCTATATTTGCTCCTGACGGGGTGTTTGACTTGTCCAAATTTAGATAGGAAACAATTACTCCCGTGGAAAATAGTATTTGCTTTCTCCAATCAACGCCAATGCCCCTGGGCTCTACTTGTGAGCCATCGAGCTGCATGTCTTCTTTGTTTCATTGAGAATTTTCCTCCAGCTTCTCTAGCAGCCGGGGAGCGAGGGAGGAGGGGGTGGAGCCACTCGGATACAAAGGCTAATTTGTTTGTTAGTAAAGAGAAGCTCTGGGCTCCACTTCCTGATGAGGGCATTAATAAAATCAGGGGGCTTCTGGCCAGGGAAAGATAAGATTTTGGCCAAGCTCACGAGAGGCCGCAGTGGAGTAAAAGGGCAGCTGTAGTGAACCAGGTGACCTCAAATCTACCAGATGGACAGAGACTGTTATTTTCATTGATCTGAATAAGTCTGGGCCATCTGAT
>NW_023626980.1:0-2711 GCF_014905685.2 Nematolebias whitei | reverse complement strand
AATGCAGACCTTTCATTACCCAATGTGAAATTCACTTTCAGCTGCAACCCTCTTGTTTCACCACAGAAAGGTCTAAGGTGGCGTACACAATCTCTCTCCTCTCCGGCAAGGCCAAGAGGTGGGGAACTGCTGAGTGGCAGCGCGACTCTCCTATCTGCTACATTTTTCAGACTTTTGCCAAAGAGCTGTGTCGTGTGTTCGACCCAGTCCTTCCCGAGAGGGAGGCCGCCCGACGCCTGTTTTCCATCCGTCAAGGTAATCGCTGAGTAACTGACTACATCATTGACTTTCATTCAATTGCTTCAGGTAGCCATTGGAATGAGGAGGCGCTCACTGACGCTTTTTACCGGGGCCTCAACGACAACATCAAGGATGGTCTTGCTACCAAGCGCTACCCTGACTCTCTATAGGACTTGGAGGACTTGGCCACCAGGGTGGACCTTCGCTTGGCTGAACGATCAAGGGAGCGAGGATCATGCGCTCTTCCAGCCACCTCGATGGTTAGTGAACCCCCTCTGGAAGCCAAGACCCCTAAGTTCTTTCCTGTCTCTTCCTCTCTCCCTGCAGAGGAACCCATGCAGTTGGGCTGCAGTCATCTCACTCCCGCCGAACGTGAAAGGCGGCGAAGGGGTCACCTATGCTTCTACTGTGGGGGGTCTGGACACATCATCTCTGTGTGTCCGGTAAAAGGACTCGCTCAGTAAACATGAGGAGAGGTTTACTGAGCAGGACTCTCTCATCCGAACTCTCCTCATCTGTCACCCAACCAGCCACCCTCTCCATTCCGGGTAAGTCCTCTATTCCTGTGAGGGTGTTTATTGACTCTGGGGCCGACACCGAATTCATGGATTATAGTTTCGCCATTAAAGCTGGTATCAATATTCTCGAGTCGTCCACAGAACACTCCGTGGTGGCCCTAGACAGTCAACCTCTGAACTCTTCATCGCAGATTACCAAACCTGTAACTCTTCATTTGGGGGGAACCATAAAGAATCCATCAGTTTCCTTGTCATTAATTCCCCCCAGTCACCAGTGGTTTTAGGTGCCACCTGGCTCCAGAGACATAACCCTCATATTGACTGGAGAAAGGGAGAGATCCTGGGTTGGGCGGAGGAATGTTTATCCTCCTGCCTCATGGACGCTGTGGTAGTCAAAGACTCTGTTAAAAGTTCTGTGGACTTTTATCCTGATCTCTCAAAGGTTCCCACTGAGTATCACGATCTGAAAGAGGTTTTTAATAAGGATCGGGCAACATCTCTCCCTCCTCATCGACCATATGACTGTCCCATTGACCTCCTTCCTGGCTCTTCACCCCCTAGGGGTGCTCTTTATTCTCTCTCAGTTCCCGAACAACAATCCATGAGGAACTACATCCATGAGTCCCTTCAGGCAGGCATCATCAGGCCCTCCGTCTCTCCGGCCGGGGCAGGGTTCTTCTTCGTCGGGAAGAAGGACGGCTCACTTCATCCATGCATTGATTACCGTGGACTAAATAAAATCACTGTAAAGAACAAATATCCATTACCCCTTATGAACTCTGCATTTGACCTCCTGCAAGGGGCTAAGATTTTCACTAAACTTGATCTCCACAATGCTTACCATTTAGTTCGAATACGTGAGGGCGATGAGTGGAAGACCGCTTTCAATACCCCCACAGGACATTATGAATATCTTGTCATGCCTTTCGGGTTAACCAATGCACCAGCAGTTTTTCAAAGTTTGGTCAACGATGTTTTAAGAGACATGGTTAATCAATTTGTTTTTGTTTATTTAGATGACATTCTTATTTTTTCCAAAGATCTCCCCTCTCACCGTAAACAAGTTTGCGCTGTCCTTACCCGTCTTCTTCAGAACGGTCTTTTCGTCAGGGCCGAGAAATGTGATTTCCATGTCTCCACCACATCTTTTCTTGGTTTTGTCATTTCTCCTGATAAGATGGAGATGGACTGTAATAAGATTGCGGCGGTCGTGGATTGGCCGACCCCCAAGGACCGTAAACAGCTCCAGCGGTTCTTGGGGTTCGCTAATTTTTACCGTAGATTCATTAAAGGTTACAGTCTCATCTCCAAACCCCTCCACTCACTCACTTCCACTAAGTCACGCTTCGTTTGGTCCCTGGTTGCTGAAGAAGCTTTTAACAAACTCAAAACCCTTTTCTCTTCCGCCCCCATTCTCCAGGCCCCTAACCCTGAGGAACCCTTCGTCGTGGAGGTGGATGCCTCCAGCACAGGGATGGGGGCCATACTCAGTCAGCGCAGTAAGATGGGTCGTCTCCATCCCTGTGCTTTCTTTTCTAGGAGCCTGTCGGCGGCTGAACACAACTACGATGTAGGGGATCGGGAGTTGCTGGCTGTCAAGCTCGCTTTGGAGGAGTGGCGTCACTGGCTGGAGGGCTCCAGATTTCCCTTCCAGGTGTGGACAGACCACAAAAATCTGGAGTATCTCAGGTCGGCACGCCGATTAAACCCCCGTCAGGCCAGGTGGGCACTTTTTTTTCTCTCGTTTTCATTTTACTTTGTCCTATCGTCCAGGAGAGAAAAATACCAAGCCAGACGCCCTATCCCGCCTTGCTGAGGATGTCTCTTCTTCTCCCTTGGAGGAGGAGAGTTTCATTCTACCCGAAGCTACCCGCCTGGCCATGACTCGTCTCGAGGATAACTTGAGAGCCTCCTGTCGGTCTCGTCCTCCTCCTCCCAACTGTCCTGACAACC
>NW_023626979.1:0-2712 GCF_014905685.2 Nematolebias whitei | reverse complement strand
GGTCCCCCATGCCTACTGAGCAAAATGGCGAAGGTTTGAAACCGATTGAGCGAAATCCCTAGGAGGAGTTCGTTCAAATTCGCCGTGTACGAAAAGTGAAAAACGGTCAAAATTGACCCTTTGACCCAAAATGGCCGACTTCCTGTTGGGTTTAAGGCATACCTCCAAGAGACTTTTTTTCTTGATTCGGTGGGTTCTACATATGTACCAAATTTCAGCTCTCTAGGACTTACCAGTTTTCATATCTCACGTTAGGGGGCGCTGTGGAGCAGTTTGGCCACGCCCACTTTTGGTTCCATTAAATACCTCGCATTTCTCGCGGGGGAGAATTTTGGGTAAAATATGGTGAGTTTTGGGATATGTTAAGGCCTCCAAAAATGCGATCTTGGACGGAAAAAAATAATAATAATAATTAAAGCTGCAAGCAGCGTTGAAGGCCCTCGCAGCGAAGCGCCGCTGCGGCCTTATGGCGACCGCGGGAACTGCAGCGACCCTTCCCGGTCGCCATCGAGAACGCTCACGCTACCGTCACGCGCCCGTTCTCCGGAGTGCGCATTCGCCAAATCTTTGACATAAGCTGCGACCGCATATATACCTATTGTAATAATGCAGGGGGCGCACTTGAGTCAAATATTAAACAACAACACCATTGCGTCCATAAGTCCTCACTAGTCAAGCACCAAAAATCTGGTGTAGATTGGACGATATATCACTGAGATATAACAGTTTGAATTATGTAGGGGGCGCACTTGAGTCAAATATTAAACAACAACACCACTGCGTCTATAAGTCCTCACTAGTCAAGTACCAAAAATCTGATGCAGATCGGACAATATATCACTGAGCTATAACAGTTTGATTTACCTAGGGGGCGCACTTGAGTCAAAAGTAAAACAACAATACCATTGTGTGTTTAAGTGCTCACTAATCACACACCAAAAATCTGGTCCAGATTGGATGACATATCACTGAGATATAACAGTTTGAATAATGTAGGGGGCGCCCTTGAGTCAAATATTAAACAACAAAACTAAAATGTCCATCAGCTCTCAGTAATGATGCACCCAAAATCTGGTCCAGATCGGATGACATATCACTGAGATATAACAGTTTGAATAATCTAGGGGGTGCACTTGAGTCAAATTTTAAACAACACTAACAATGTGTTTAGACATGGTCACACATTATGCCATAAAAATCTGGTGCAGATCGGATGATATATAAGGGAGATATAAGGGTTGGAATATTATAGGGGGCGCTCTTGAGTCAAAAGTTAAAAAACATTACTAATGTGTCCATCGGGGCTACATAATAATATACCAAAAATCTGGTGCAGATCGGATGATTTATCATTGAGATATAACTGTTGCAAGATTGTAGGGGGCGCTATAGAGTCAAACTTTAAAAAACATTACTACTGTGTCCACCAGGGCTAAATAATAATACCCCATAAATTTGGTGCAGATCGGCTGATATTTCACTGAGACAAAACAGTTTGAATAATGTAGGGGGCGCCCTTGAGTCAAATATTAAACAACAAAACTAAAATGTCCATCAGTTCTCAGTAATGACGCACCCAAAATCTGGTTCAGATCGGATGTTGTATCACTGAGATATAACTGTAAGAAGAATGTAGGTGGCGCTGTTGAGGTTCTTGGCCACTTATCATGGAACCCTGTTCAGATGTGGATAATGATCAATCAGAGTGATTTTGGTTCACCTGGGTTCAAATCTGTGCAATTTAGAGCCAAACGTATTGCAACGGCGTCACTTTTTAATTCGCCATGGCGCCACGCCCACATTCTCCAGCTATAACTTTTTTGTTGTTTAAATCAAGTCAGACCATCTTATCTGTCTTCTAACACAGGATCATCCTGATTATGTGAAGGGTGTCAAAGAAGGAGCATTCCAAGCAAAAAAAGTCACTTCCTGTTCTGAGGGGGCGGGGCTTTGATGACGTCACAATATGACCTCAGGGTATCGTCGGGCATGGGACAGGGATGAGTCGTGCCCAATTTGGTGCAAATCTGTTTTTCAAGTACAAAGTTAGAACGTTTGGAAATTTATGGCGTGAAGCTCAACTTTGAGGCCTGGCCACGCCCCTTTAACAAAACGAAACCGAAAGCTTTTGATAACTTTTACTCTCCAATGTCTTAAGGGCCTAATAACCAAGTTTTAAGTCAATCCTTCAAAATCCCTAAGAGGAGTTCGTTAAAATTCGCCATTAAAAACGCCCAAAAATTAACCTTTGTCCCAAAATGGCCGACTTCCTGTTGGTTTTGGACCAGAGCGCCAAGAGACTTTTTCATAGGTCCTGAGAAGATATACATGTTCACCGAGTTTCAGATTTATCGGTCGAAAAACGGCTCGGGGCTGAGGTTTTAAAATATTCTAGGGGGCGCTAGAGAGGCTATTGCGCAATCATCATTGTTTCCTGTTCAAGGGG
The DNA here is from genome assembly GCF_014905685.2 of Nematolebias whitei. Taxonomy (NCBI): domain Eukaryota; kingdom Metazoa; phylum Chordata; class Actinopteri; order Cyprinodontiformes; family Rivulidae; genus Nematolebias; species Nematolebias whitei. The sequence continues at coordinate 266 of NW_023626979.1, read as the reverse complement.
CGGGCAATGATCGATCATAGTGATTTTCATGAACCTCGGATCAAATCTGTGGAATTCAGAGCCAAACGTATTGTAACGGCGTCACTTCTGACTTCGCCACGCCGCCACGCCCACATCCTCCAGGGGAAACGCTTTGCGCTTCAAAGCAAGTCAGACCAACTTGTTATCTGCCTTCTAACACAGGATCATCCTGATTGGGTCAAGAGTGTCAGGGAGGGAGCATTCCAAGCAAAAAAAGTCACTTCCTGTTCTGAGGGGGCGGGGCT
>NW_023626978.1:0-2712 GCF_014905685.2 Nematolebias whitei | reverse complement strand
TAGACCAAATGGGGTACAGAACGCCGTTTTATGGCGATCCGCTTCTGTAACGGGTACCTGATTATAACCACTTGCCAAGTCCAAAGTTGAAAACCAGCGAGCGCCCGTGAGTGTGTCCAAGGACTCTTCAATGCGTGGTAATGGAAAGGCGTCTTTGCGGGTTTTGCTATTAAGCTGCCGGTAGTCCACACACATCCTCAGGCTCCCGTCCTTCTTTCTGACTAGCACAATGGGAGATGCATAGGGGCTGCTGCTTTCTCTGATCACATTAGCATCAAGTAGCTGGTTAATATGGTCTTTTACCGCTTCGTAATCTGATGGTGGTATACGCCGGTAACGCTGTTTCACAGGGACCTCATCGATAATGGGTATGTCATGACTAATGATGTTTGTACACCCCAAGTCACCATCATGTTCTGCAAAAACTGACGAGTATTCCCCAAGAAGGGTCTTCACCCTATCTTGGTCTGTACTGGACAGTTGGGAGAGGTCAAGTGCCTCAATTTGGTCCTGTACAGTTGGGGCCATGGCCTGAGAAGACACCTTAGCTGTACACGAGGGCTCCTCTGTAATGCCGACAGGTAGACTGAGGACACTGGCATTGTACAAAGTACCTACCACAGTACGTGGGTAAAGCAAAATATCTGTAGAGCCTACATTAACAATTGGAACATAGGCTGTGCCTCGCACCGCACGAACAAGGGCAGGAGAAGCAAGTAAACCCCCAGGCAAACCTGATGCAAGTGGCTCAAACAGTACAGTTTGAGAAAGTTGATCAGAGCATGTAGCAGCCACAAATTTCATCACCCCACCCGGGACCCTGCATGTTGCAGGACCCCGCACTTTTACTTTCCCCCCACAGTCTGAGGGATCTTGTAAGCTTGCCTGGTGGCACCTTTGCAATGCAGGCCAGATTTTGTGAGGGGCATGTGGCACATTATTCTGATCAAACAATGCTGCACCATGCTGTACAAAAAGCTCATGATAACATTTTTGGATTACATTCATGCCCAACACACCTGGAGTTGGAGGTACTTGGCCAGGAGGATCTTTTCCAATTAAACCCCCACAGTTTGGGATGTCTTTGCCACAAAGTTTAACACTAAGCTCTATATAGCCAACATAAGGGATGTTTAACCCATTTGCTGCTTTAAGCTGCAACCAGTGACAAGAATGGAGGCCATCAGGGCCTACAGAGTCAAAGTGTTCCTTAAAGAAACTTTCTGTGAGGGTTGACACCATAGATCCAGTGTCAATTAGACAGGGCACCTTAACACCTCCCAAACACGCATCTAGATGTGGACACGATGCAACAAGTTTGGGTGCTTCCCTACCATTACATGGTGCTGTAACTGAGCCAATAGTGGCCCCACCCGAACTGTGGCTCAACAATTCAGTGGGATCTAGTTTCCCCGAGACCGCAGAGTTATGAAGCAGTGTACTAGAGGGTTGCTGGGGGCTATGGGTTTGTAAACGAGGAGGAACGCGTATACCATCACATTCCCTGGCATAATGACCTGGCCGTTGGCACCGTCTACAGAGGTTTTATGGAAGGGACGATTCTGTGGGTCAGATTGACCAAGCAAGGCAATGCTCTGGGCAAGTTTATTTAACTGCTCTCGTTGTTGCATCAACATTTCACGTAGTTCCCTTAACTCTGACCCCTGACCCCCTGGACCAGCCTGAGAACAGCCCTGGACAGCATACTGAAACCCAAATGATGGGACAGAGACACTCCGAATCCTACCTGATGAGCCCTCTCGTTCCCATCTAATGGCCTCAGCCCTAACATCAACTAAAGCAGCTGTAGGCTTTTCCCGTACCAACTGTTTCAAAGCTCGCCGCAGGGAACCATCTAAAACATGCTCCACAAACTGATCTATCAACAATACATCGGCATTAACCATGCTAGTGGGTGCAGAAGATTTAACCCTCTCCATTAGGCCCATTAATGCAAGGGAAAACTCTTGAAGGGTTTAACCCTCTTGCTGTTTTCTAGAAAAGAGCCTCCTGCAATGAAACATAAGAATCAGTACAACCATATACCTCCTTTAACACTTTAATAACACAAGTGGGATCAGTCCGTTCAGCATTAGAGCGGTATCTAAGCTCCTCTCGTGCCTCACCCCCCAGATGATCATACAAAAAGAAATCTTGATCGACTGCTGATAAATGACGTGCCCTCATACAGGCCTCAGCCTCCTCCAACCACTCATTTAACCCTATTCCTGACCTTCCCCTGAACATTGGACATTTCCTGTCACGAGGCAAAAACACCAACCTCTGACACAGGGGGATAAGGAGTAGGCGGAACAATTGGAGAAGCACTTGGGGTAGAGGAGTCAGCGGAAGTACCCGGGGCAGAAAGAGACGGTTCTTGACGCAACCGCTCATTGTCTGCTTTCAATTCAGCAATCAAGTCCCGCATTTCTTGGGCCTCATCTTCCATGATCCGTATCCTTTGGTGTAAAGATGAACTCGCTGCTGTTTTGCCTGCACACAACACAATTTAATCCAAACACAAGAAAACAAACCCAAAAAGAGAAAAATAATAATAATAAAAGAATCAAGTCTCCATTTTCCACAATAGTAGGCCCTACCAACAACGCCAATTGTGGCACTAAGGGAGTGGTTACCTTTTAAAAATGAATATGAACGTTATAATGGAGAAGGTTAAGTCTTAGTCAATTTGCAATGAGTGGAAAACAACAA
>NW_023626977.1:2573-2712 GCF_014905685.2 Nematolebias whitei | reverse complement strand
AGCTTGTAGTTAGCCTGTTGTTAGCTTGTAGTTAGCCTGTTGTTAGCTTGTAGTTAGCCTGTTGTTAGCTTGTAGTTAGCCTGTTGTTAGCATGTAGTTAGCCTGTTGTTAGCTTGTAGTTAGCCTGTTGTTAGCTTGT
>NW_023626977.1:0-2563 GCF_014905685.2 Nematolebias whitei | reverse complement strand
GTTGTTAGCTTGTAGTTAGCCTGTTGTTAGCTTGTAGTTAGCCTGTTAAAGCCTGCTGATGGTAACATAAATTTTAATCTTTATGATGTTGTGGGGGGCAGCACGGTGGTGCAGTTGGTAGAGCTGCTGCCTCTCAGCGAGCAGGTCCCTGGTTCACATCTCTGTCTGGGGGCCTTTCTGGGTGGAGTCTGCATGTTCTCTCCGTGCTGCGTGGGTTTTCTCTGGGTACTCCGGTTTCCTCCCACAGACCAAAAAACATGCATGTTAGGCTGATTGGTAACTCTGAATTGTCCCTAGGTGAGAGAGAGAATGGTTGTTTGTCTCGTTTGTCTCCATGTGTCCCTGTGATGGACTGGACACCTGTCCAGGGTGTCCCCTGCCTCTCGCACAGACATTGCTAGACATGGGCACCGGCGACCCCCGTGACCCCAAATGGAAGAAGTGGGTAAAAGATGATGGATGATATTGTGGTTAATGCTAATGTTATGATCTTTTCAGGAGTGACACAGTTGAGCCATGAAAAGCACACGTGATATTTTTCCACTTACCTGTCCATCCAGGATGCAGTCCACAGCATTAAAGCAGCTTCCTGCAGCCAGCTGGGCACATTGGAAGCTCTGTTTGTTGAGGAAGACGGAGGTGAACTCGTGTCCCAGTCTGTAAAGGTCTCGAGGCTTCATCATGGCTGTCGCCTTCATCTGCCCAATGTACTGCATGCTGAAGCACACACAATCAGAAGATCTCTGTGAGGACGTCATGTCAAGTGATTCTCACTCACACGCGCACGCACGCACGCACGCACACACAGAGCACCTCCTCACCTGTGACACATGGCCAGTTCCTCCTCTGTGGCTAGGCGAGCTGGTATCTGCTGGCATCGATGGACCAGCCCCAGCTGCTGATGTTTGGAGAAAATCTTAAAGATTCTCTGCGGCTGTTCGGGGTGATGTCTGCCACATGATCACATGACTGGGTTTGTATCTTCATGTTTCCATCGGAGCATGTTACTGTAAGGAAGCAGGTAACTCACCTGTCCCACAGATTCATGTGCTCCATCATCCTCTCGTCATAGACCAGGCCAGTTGTCATGGAAACAGATGGGGTGGGGGAAGCAGTTATGGTGCTCTTCTCACCGGATGATGCTCTGATAACATCACCGTCAGCCGATGGATCACCTCAAAGCAGAAAACACCTTAACTCTCAGTTGATGTGTGCACATGTGTGCGTGCGTGCATTCATGTGCTCTACCTAAGACCTGCAGTGATGCCCAGTATGGACACTGAGCTGAGATGGTCTGAGAGATGGACTGCAGAGCACTGAGAGACACAGATCCAGAGTCAGAACCGGACTCAAACTAGGTCACACAACGCCAGCCATGTCATCGTCCAACAAGATGTCTGTTCTCTGTCTTACCTGTCAGAGGGAGCAGTGGGCAGAGTCAGGGGAGGACAGGCTCCACCCAGAAGAGCTCTGACACAGGCTGCAACCCCCTCTGCTGTCGCCTGAAGGTTATAACCCCCCTGTAACATAAAAGACCACAACTCACACAAGGTTAAAAGAAGTTTCATGTGTCTGACTCGAGTTTCAAGTGTCTGTCGTGTGTTTAACGTGTTTCACATGCGTTTCATGAACATGACGTGTCTGACGTGTGTTTCACGGATTTCGTGGATTACAAGGGAAACGCCGGACTCAGTCTTCCAGCTGGATGACAGACTTTTTTTTCGAGCGGACCGCTGCAGCGAGCTAACGGGGAAATCACGGGGAGGCAGAGTGTGCATTTACGTGAGTAAAAGTTGGGGCACGAACTGTACTGTTGTAAATAGCTCATGCTCGAAGGCTTTGGAGCAAATAACAGTGAAATGTCGGCCACATTATCTACCCCGAGAGTTCACGGTGACTTTCATCACTGTCGTCTACATTCCTCCGGACGCTAATGCTAATGAATCACTGCAGGAGCTTCATGATATCATCAGCTCGCTGCAGAGCAAACACCCCGAGGCTCTTTACGTTGTAGCCGGAGACTTTAACCTGGCTCCTGCTTACATGCCCCCGCTGAGACGCTCCAGACCGGTACAAAAGAAAGTTAAATGCTGGATCCAGGACAGTGGCCCCATACTGAGAGATTGTTTTGACCGAACAGATTGGCAGGTTTTCAGAGAAGCTGCTGAAAATGGAGGATCGCTTGATCTTGACCAATACACATCCTCAGTTCTGGGTTACATTAGTACATGTACTGACACCGTCTCCACTATCAGAAATGTTAAAAGCTACCCAAACAGAAAACCTTGGCTGAATGCAGAGGTGCGTACCCTGCTGGAAGTAAGGAGTACCTTCAGGAGGATTAATCCGCACAAGGCAACTGGCACAGACAACATCCCTGGAAAAGTGTTGAAGGAATGTGCTGATCAGCTCTGTGAGGTGCTGGCAGACATCTTTAACACCTCACTTACCCTGGAGACAGTTCCCACTTGCCTGAAGACTGCCACCATCATCCCAGTCCCAAAAAGCTCGACAGTGACTGGTCTGAATGACTATCGGCCAGTGGCCCTCACCCCGATAGTCG
>NW_023626976.1:513-2712 GCF_014905685.2 Nematolebias whitei | reverse complement strand
TCAGCGTGGCATTGTCACCCTTATGTCCTGCGGACGGAAGGTCATGTGCATGGACTAACATCACCCCCCTGTGGTCATGGGGGACCACGAACACAGGTGAGGACGTCCGTCCATGAGCAAAAGTTAGGATGCCCTTAAGTAGTTTTAGCTGTTTGCGCAGCTGAAAGAGGACTTTAAGGTCTGGATTGGAATCCAGCTCGTCTTTCGATGGAGTGTATTTGTCTGGGTCAGTCAGATACAGCATCATCGAGTTAATCGCAGGATCCAACTTCTGAAGTTGGATGATGTCTGGGTCAGTCAGCATTGGGCGCACAGAAACTGTGTTGTCAGCAGGTTTAGCTGCAGCTTGTGCACGTGTGACTGCCATTACCTCAGTTGTAGCTTGTGACGACTGAGTTTTGAGTAGCCAGGAGGGGTCGAAGGACCATGTGGGTCCGTCAACGGCTCCTTCCTTGGCTAGGGAGTCTGCAAGGTCATTGTAGTACTTGTCATCGCCTGGGACTCTGGAGTGTCCTGGAACTTTCTTCCAGAAGATCTGTAGATCCTGTGATGTCACCAAGTGATCACATGTCATGAAAAACTCTTCTGATTTTATTTTACCACCTAAACATTTACATCTCCTATTTAATTTCTAAATAGCAGATAATGGAAAACGAAGAGGTAAACACTGACCCCTTTCAATCCAGAGATGCCGTCCAGTCGGCTTTACATATTTTAACAAATTCAATTATTGGTAAACAATTAGAGCAATTACAAGACCTTGATGATGATCAAAGAAATGAGGAACTGCAGAGGTTGGCAAAATAAGCTTAAGTGGCGGAGGACACAAAATCGAGCCGTGAACGCTTGGCAAAAATTTCCCTGCTTCTGAAAGCGGAAGTGGACCATCTGGTTGAACAAAATGTCACGCTGTTCAACGGATATCAATCTGAAAAGGACAGGTGTGACGTATTGATGAATCAATCTGAATTGCAGAAACAACAAATTCAGACTGATAGGGACCTCGCAAAGACAGAGCTGTCAGAACAGGCTCAATCATATGTGGAGAGATTTAGGGATAAAGAACAAGCATACCGAGCCGTGTGTTCAGATAACGATGTGCTACAGGCTCAGTTGCAGGTGGCATTAAAGGAGCTGGATGATTGCAAGGCAGACAAGGAGATGATACTCCAACGATGGCTGAATTTACAAAGAGAATGTCAGACATCACAGGAGCGCCTGACAGCTTGTGAGGAGAAACTAGCTACGGCTACAAACCAGATTTCTGATATGGGGCGGGCTGGTCTGAGACTCAGAGACGAACAAGGTCAGGGCCCGGATCAGCCACAACCACCCCAGACAGATGCTGTTACACATCCTCCCCTTAGCCCCGTTCCAACACCCCCGCCTCGGGGGATAAGGACGGGTCTGCACCCACTTGCACCTCTTCCTACTAACACCATGCGGTCACCCCCACCCCCATCTCGGGCGGTGGGGATGGACCTGCACCGATATCAACTCACTGAATCGGTATACACCATGCCGTCACCCCCACCCCCATCTCGGGTGGTAGGGGCAGTCCTTGACCAATATGCACCACCAACCACGCATGTGAGACCGTTAATACAGTCTCCTTCAATGGATGATTTGCAGAAAATCTCAAAATATGTACAACGCTTTGTGCCTGGACCGATGGGATCATCTGGAACAAAAGCGTACCTCAAAGATCTGGAGTTCAGATTGAGATCTTATCCTAATGCTACGGTAGAGGATAAGATCAGTCTGATACGGCTCACTTCGGACAGAGAGGTGTTCACCTTCATCGAGCGTCTACCAGATGCAACGAAGCAAAACAATGGCAGGCCCTGAATTACGGTATTCAGACTGTGAGAAGGCTCTATTGACCACTGTGTGGGCAGTGAAACATTTCTCCTGCTATATTGGTGGACAGAGGATCATTGTTGAGACACAACACCAGCCAGTAACGTTTCTGAACAGCCAACGCGTCAGAGATGGAGTGGTGACAAACTCACGTGTTGCAACCTGGCTTATGGCACTTCAAAGTTTTAACCTAGACATCCGCTACGGTCAAAATAAGAAGTCACACTTGGGCACTGATTTGGCAATCTGCCAGGAATGTACACAGGATGTACCAGCCACCCAACAGCCGGTTGTGAGCAAACCCTCAGCTGCTGAGGACCCAAATCACCACTTCTTTGA
>NW_023626976.1:0-413 GCF_014905685.2 Nematolebias whitei | reverse complement strand
GGCGACATTGTACGTGGATGGATGCTCATTCCACCACGAGAAAGTCTGCAAAGCAGGTGTTGGAGGAGTTCTCCTCCAAGACCTGGAACAGGTCACATTTGGCTGTAAATTGGGCTCTCAGTCTTCTCAGTACGCTGAGATAGCTGCAATCCTAATAGGCCTACAGATGGCAGTGGAACGCTCCATCCAGACACTAGTCATCTGCACTGACTCTAACTATGCTCGACTTAGTTTCTTTTGTCATCTCGCTCTGTGGAAACAGAACGGTTTTCTCACAAGCAACAAAAAGGTGGTAAAACACAAAGAGCTTTTCATGACATGTGATCACTTGGTGACATCACATGATCTACAGATCTTCTGGAAGAAAGTTCCAGGACACTCCAGAGTCCCAGGCGATGACAAGTACTACAATG
>NW_023626975.1:0-2712 GCF_014905685.2 Nematolebias whitei | reverse complement strand
ATATATATATATATATATATATATGTATATATATGTATATATATATCCCACACTCTTGCTATATTCTAAACATTGTTTCTAAACTAAACACTTTTAAAGAGCACAGAATGTCATGATTTCAGCTTTCTGCCTCCTGCTGCACTCTGGCCACACCCACTTTTCCACTATGCACAGTGATCAGCTGCAGGAGGAAAGTATCTCACAGCTGTGGGTTGCATACAGGTGCTAAATCCATCCATCCATTATCTTTTACCCGCTTCTTCCATTTTGGGTCACAGGGGTCGCCGGTGCCCATGTCCAGCAATCACTGTGCGAGGGGCGGGGTACACCCTGGACGGGTCGCAAGTCCATCACAGGGCCACATAGAGACAAACGAGACAAACAACCATTCACTCTCTCACTCACACCTAGGGACAATTTAGAGTTACCAATCAGCTTAACATGCATGTTTTTGGTCTGTGGGAGGAAACCGGAGTACCCGGAGAAAACCCACGCATGCACAGAGAGAACATGCAAACTCCACCCAGAAAGGCCCCCGGACCGGGATTTGAACCAGGGACCTGCTCACTGAGAGGCAGCAGCTCTACCACTTGCGCCACCGTGCTGCCCCAGGTGCTAAATCATTTAAAATAATTTATTTTAAATTAAAAAATCCATGCTGATCATGTAGCTCATCCATCAGCCTTTGTGTGTCATGTCCAATCTTACTTTGAAAATCTGCGATGGAGCGAGGGACTGCTGCTGAAAGATCTAAGATGCACGCTAAACACTAAGAATGTAAAATAACACGGTGTATTCAACAGCAACCTGAAAATGAGTCCATAGTGAGCAGATGGGTATGAATTCAGCAACCATCAGTAATTTTCAATTAAAGCATTTGTCAACCTTTTTTTTTTTTTTTTTGGTACTCTCTTGTTAAATGAAAATCTCTCCTTGTGAAATTGGTTTACCTCAAAATTTTTGCACAATAATCCAGGTAAATCCAAGAAAGTTAAGTCAGGTCTTCTGGACGGCTTCCTTTTTTGGTTGAGACGTTTCGTCCTTCATCCAAAGGACTTCATTCGTCTGAGGAGCCACAACAAACTCAGTCCTACAAACAGCACACTCGCATTGTAGACCAACCAGTTAGCTGGTGATAAGATGGTTTCTGGGGCCCATCCTCTCCCCCTGTCGACTCCTCTGAGGTAGCCATAGCCAAAGTGGGTCAAACCGTCAAAGTCCATGCTCCCTAATCCAGGTAGAAAATCCAACAAAGTTCAGTCAGGTCATCTGGATGGTTTCTTTCTTTCAATGGTTTACCCTCATTTATAAGACGTTGCTGGACTGTTCACCCCCATATTTAACTCATATACAGCAACTAGCACCGATTTCGAATATCACCCAATCGTGGTTAACAACTCTAAAGACCAAGTCTCACTTTGGCTCTGCTGCTCCATCTGACAGGATTCTGCTTCAAAACCCTTAGTCTGACCTCACTTGTCTCTGTTTCTGGTAAGCCATTTTGTAAAGATACCTGGAAATATCCTGATGCATGCTCAATAATCCAGGTAGAAAAATCTAAAAAAAAGTTAAATCTGGTCCTCTGGACATTCAACAATTATTATTACTAATTTTTTTTAATGTCCAGAGGACCATATTTAACTTTTTTAGATACCTGGAAATGTTTGCATGCTAAGTAATGTTGCCGTTTGACATTGACAATGAACTGTTGCTAATAACTTCTATGTTTCATGGTTTTGCTTTACTTTCCTTCCCTTGGCCCTACAAGTAACTGTTGGTGCTTGCCAGGCCAACACTGTAAGTAAGAATTTGTTCTTAGTGTTTATGCCTGGTTAAATAAAGGTGACGTGAAATGAAATAATGTATAAAAGTGTGCCTGCTGGTACTCCCACCTTGCACCCATTTAGATTTGAATAATCTCCACGATCAGCACCTTGGACAGGGAACTAAACAGCGATTGGGTCAACAGTAACAACGTCAAGGATTAGAGTAATCCCACTATTGGCCTGGATCAAAGTGACAGCAAATTTCTTCTCTCTGATTGGTCAATGATAAAGACAGGCATTTTTTTTTTTCTTTTTCTTTGCGGCAGCTTTTTATTGTGCATAAGAATTTATTGTTCATTGTCCGTTAGTTTACCTGTTGGTGTTAGTGGATTGTTGCTCTACAGTGGCTCCAGAGCGTGGGTGAATCTACTGGGAGAGAAGACATTACAGAGGGAAGCTGCTGCTCTCAGGAGGAGGTAAGCAGATTATGTGTCCTGTGGAATCTGTCATTCCTGGCTGTCATAAGCAGCTACAAATTATCCAACACGTGTAGCCACAGTGCAACTCTTCTGGTTACAGTATGAATGTGATCGTCGGCTCGATGTGTGCCCTGATCGCTGGGAGTGTGTTAGTATTAGTTTATTGCTGATAAAACCAGCAGGATTGAGTAGTTTAAATCTTCTCAGCTGCACAGAGTCACACAATAAATCTCCCTGCAGAACACCTTGACAGCAGAGATGAGCTGTTACACCCACAGTCAGCTGCTTTCATATACCTTCATAGTGTTGGTGTGATCAGCTCCTTTGACAATCAGTGCAAATCAAAATAACTTGAAGTCTGTGCTTGATTGACAGGCTGACGGGACTGACAGAGGAGCAGCTCTAACAGCAAACCACTCTAAATGGCTGGTCAGTAGTAGTAACAAAAACTCACAAAAGACATATCT
>NW_023626974.1:0-2712 GCF_014905685.2 Nematolebias whitei | reverse complement strand
TCATGGATTGTCAATAACGAACACCTTGTTCAGGCATAAGGGTGTCCATATGTGCTCTTGGCACCAGGACACCCTAGGCCGCAGTTCGATGATCGACTTTGTCATCGTCTCATCTGATCTGCGGCCACATGTCTTGGACACTCGGGTGAAGAGAGGGGCGGAGCTGTCAACTGATCACTACCTGGTGGTGAGTTGGCTCCGATGGTGGGGGAGGATGCCGGTCAGACCTGGTAGGCCCAAACGTATTGTGAGGGTTTGCTGGGAACGTCTGGCAGAGTCTCCTGTGAGACGGAGTTTCAACTCCCACCTCCGGGAGAACTTTGAACATGTTCCAAGGGAGGTGGGGGACATTGAGTCTGAGTGGACCATGTTTCGTGCCTCTATTGTCGAGGCGGCTTACCAGAGCTGCGGCCGCAAGGTTGTCGGTGCCTGTCGCGGCGGCAACCCTCGAACCCGATGGTGGACACCGTCGGTGAGGGACGCTGTCAGGCTGAAGAAGGAGTCCTATCGGGCCTTTTTGGCCTGTGGGACCCCGGAAGCAGCTGATGGGTACCGGCAGTCCAAGCGACATGCGGCTCGGGTGGTTGCTGAGGCAAAAACTCGGGCATGGGAGGAGTTCGGAGAGGCCATGGAGAACGACTTCCGCACGGCTTCGAGACGTTTCTGGTCCACCATCCGGCATCTCAGGGGGGGGAAGCGGTATGCCACCAACACTGTTTATAGTGGGAGTGGTGTGCTGCTGACCTCAACTCGGGATGTTGTGGGTCGGTGGGCGGAATACTTTGAAGACCTCCTCAATCCCACCGGCACGTCTTCCACTGAGGAAGCGGAGCCTGGGGACTCTGGGTCGGGCCCTCCAATCTCTGGTGCTGAGGTCGCCGAGGTGGTTAAAAAGCTCCTCGGTGGCCCCAGGGGTGGATGAGATCCGCCCAGAGTTCCTTAAGGCTCTGGATGTTGTAGGGTTGTGTTGGCTTACGCGACTCTGCAATGTTGCGTGGACATCGGGGGAAGTTCCCCTGGATTGGCAGACCGGGGTGGTGGTCCCCCTATTCAAAAAGGGGGACCGTAGAGTGTGTTCCAACTACAGGGGAATCACGCTCTTAAGCCTCCCTGGTAAGGTCTATTCGGGGGTTCTGGAGAGGAGGGTCCGTCGGATAGTCGAACCTCGGATTCAGGAGGAACAGTGCGGTTTTCGTCCTGGCCGTGGAACACTGGACCAGCTCTACACTCTCAGCAGGGTCCTGGAGGGTGCGTGGGAGTTTGCCCAACCAGTCTACATGTGCTTTGTGGACTTGGAGAAGGCGTTCGACCGCGTCCCTCGGGGGGCCCTGTGGGGGGTACTCTGGGAGTATGGGGTACCAGGCCCTTTGATACGGGCTGTTAGGTCCCTGTATAACCGGTGTCAGAGCCTGGTCCGCATCGCCGACAGTAAGTCGGGCTTGTTCCCAGTGAGAGTTGGACTCCGCCAAGGTTGCCCTTTGTCACCGATTCTGTTCATAACTTTTATGGACAGAATTTCTAGGCGCAGCCAAGGTGTTGAGGGGATCCGTTTTGGTGGCCTCAGAATTGCATCTCTGCTTTTTGCAGATGATGTGGTCTTATTGGCAGTTTTGGTGGCCTCAGAATTGCATCTCTGCTTTTTGCAGATGATGTGGTCTTATTGGCTTCATCAGATCGTGATCTACTGCTTTCGCTGGAGCGGTTCACAGCCGAATGCGATGCGGCAGGGATGAAGATCAGTTCCTCCAAATCCGAGGCCATGGTCTTGAGCCGGAAAAGGGTAGAGTGCCCTCTCTGGGTCAGGGAGGAGGTCCTACCCCAAGTGGAGGAGTTCAAGTATCTTGGGGTCTTGTTCACGAATGAGGGAAAAATGGAGCGTGAGATTGATAGGCGGATAGGTGCAGCGTCTGCAGTGAAGCGGGCGCTGTACAGGTCTGTCGTGGTGAAGAGAGAGCTGAGTCAAAAGGCGAAGCTCTCAATTTACCGATCGATCTACGTTCCCACCCTCATCTATGGTCACGAGCTTTGGGTTGTGACCGAAAGAATGAGATCTCGGATACAAGCGGCCGAAATGAGTTTTCTCCGCAGGGTGTCTGGGCTCTCCCTTAGAGACAGGGTGAGAAGCTCGATCATCCGGGAGGGACTCGGAGTAGAGCCGCTGCTTCTCCACATCGAGAGGAGCCAGTTGAGGTGGCTTGGGCATCTGTTTAGGATGCCTTCTGGACGCCTCCCTGGTGAGGTGTTCTGGACACGTCCCACCGGAAGGAGGCCCAGGGGAAGACCCAGGACACGCTGGAGGGACTACGTTTCTCGGCTGGCCTGGGAACGCCTCGGGATTCCCCCGAAAGAGCTGGCCCAAGTGGCTGGGGAGAGGGAAGTCTGGGCCTCCCTACTTAGGCTGCTACCCCCGTGACCCGACCCCGGATAAGCGGAAGAAAATGGATGGATGGATGTATATATATGTATATATATGTGTATATGTATATATATGTGTATATGTATATATGTGTATATATGTGTGTATATATATGTATATATGTATATATATGTATATATGTGTATATATATGTATATATATGTGTATATATATATATTTAATTTAATTTAATTTATATTTTATTTATAATATTTAATTTCCCTCTGGGATTAATAAAGTATTTTTGAATATATGTATATATATGTGTATATGTATATATGTGTATATATGTGTGT
>NW_023626973.1:0-2712 GCF_014905685.2 Nematolebias whitei | reverse complement strand
GCCAAAGTGGTTCAAAATATCCTGATGCATGCTCAATAATCCAGGTAGAAAAATCTAAAAAAGTTCAATCTGGTCCTCTGGACATTCAAAAAATAACACACACACACAAAAAAGAAAGCAAAAATATCTAGATATGTTTCGTCTTTCATCCAAAAGACTTCCTCAGTCTGAGGTGCTGTATTCAGCTCTGTCTCTTAAATAACACCTTCTCAGAGTGGATCAACCAGTTTGCTGCTGACAACCAAAACCAGCTGGTCACATGGTCAAGAAGGACCATCAGCCTAACAATGGATCATTAGCACACTGATGGCTGTTTACTATTCACAGGGGGTTGAGTGATACTAGCAATAACAACATTGTAGGAGGGGGACAGTTGAACCCGGAGGCCTCCACCCCTGTTTAATGATGGATGATTTCTTTTCACAAAGATGGCCTCCTTTACTCCTCTCTCAAACCATCGTTCCTCTTTATCCAGGATGTGAAGATCTTCATCCCTGAAAGAGTGACCGCTGGCCTGGAGATGAGTGTAGACCACAGAATCCTGGCCTGATGATGTTGATCTTCTGTGCTGGGCCATCCTTTTGGTCAGTGGCTGTTTAGTTTCCCCGATGTAAGACTGATCACAGCCCTCCTGACACTGAACAGCATACACAATATTACTCTGTTTGTGCCGGGGGACTGGATCTTTGGGATGAACCAGTCTTTGCCATAATGTATTTTGGGGTTTAAAGCCTTAAAGCCTTAAAACTCTTTATAATTTTTCTAACTCTTTTGCATTACACACTAAGCTACTTCATATATTTTTTTAACAATCCAGCTTTGATCTTTTTCTTAAATGTACACATTGACTTGTCATTTTTAACATCACTCTCTAGACCATTCCACAATCCAATTCCTTGGATTGATAATCCCTCGAGCACTTAATTCTCTTACAATTTTATTCATTTCTTCTACTGCTCCAGGGTTCAAGGGGTATTGTTGTACAGGTGGATGTACTCCTCCCTTGATGAGATGCACAAATTTGGGACTGAGGTCCCCACAGTCATTCTTGAACCTGGCCACTGAGGCTGATTCAATCATCAGTTTAAACTTATCTTTACCAGCCAGGGGGAAGTCGCTCTCATCTACTTTTTGTTTTATCATCTCAGGGATATTTACAGGCTTATACCAGTCTTAAACTACATGTTTTTCATGAGTGGGTCCTATTCTTACCAACCTTGACATGAGCTTATCTATATATCTGTTTAATGTACTGCGTTCCTTCTTAAGTCATTTAAATCTCTTGTTGTTATGAGATTATAGGGTCCTTTTACCCATACTATTCCTTGCCATATTCCGAAAGGCATTTTGTCCACGGTCCCGTTAGCCAACTGAACCGTGAGGTGCCCTTTAGTTTTCAGGTTTCTGCGGGTCATAAACACCTCTGCCCCAATGTCTATTAGATAGGGTTCTCCATCCACTTTAGAGTAGATTTCATCTTCATCCACATAGGCATTCTCCAGGGTGACCCACGGCCTCTCAGCCATTATTTAGCTGGCCCTCCGCTTCCCTTCACGTGGGATTCATGGAGGGTTTTCTTTTCTTCAGGTGTGAATTTGGCATATTCTTCAGGGGGCATGAACTTTCCCCACTTTTGGGGCGTTGATGGAGGTTGATGCAGGAGCTTGATATTTCTTAGGTTGTTCATCTCTGTTGTGTCTGCAGTGGAGCTTTGAGGGAGGCCTTTGTTTGAATTTTCTCACTCTGTTTGGTCTCTTTTTGCCTACGTTCTTCCCAATACTGTTGTTCTAGATCATACTTTATCACTTTACTGCTTGATCTAATTGGGGAACTGTTGTTTCATGTAGGGGCATTTTAGCAAAATTGATCTACCCCCTTCTCCCTTGTGTCACTATCTTTAATGCTTTTACATATCTGGTGGGTGAAAGCACCTGTTTCAGCTGATACCAGTCCGGCGTGAGGCGTTGTCCTTGGTCCATGCGCACCTTGGCTCTTTGAATCTGAGTCTTCATCGTCCATGTCTTCTAGAACCAGCCGTTTGTAGTGACTTTGAGCTGATTCCCCCTTGCCTAGTGGGTTCGTGGTGATGTGACCCAGCCACAGCTTTCTAGCTGCATCACAGTCGGTAGAGTTGACTATCATGGGCCACACGTCTTTGATGTAATCCTCATGACTCTCTTCCGGTCTTTTCTCTCTCACCAAAGTTTTCATTTTTTTGTACTCACGATAACTGTCAGCATCTGAGCTAGGGGTTTGACATTGATTCACTCATTCAGGCTTGGAAGCCAACTGGTATGCGTGGGATGACTGATACGTCTCGATCTGGAACGGTTCATCCTCCTCATTGGCTGATATCTCATCTTTGATATCCTGATGCATGCTCAATAATCCAGGTAGAAAAATCTAAAAAAGTTAAATCTGGTCCTCTGGACATTCAAAAAAACAAAACAAAGCAAAACAAAAAAAAAAATGTAGAAACGTTTCGTCTCTCATCCGAGAGACTTCCTCAGTCTGAGGTGCTGTATTCAGCTCAGTCTCTTAAATAGCACCTTCTCAGAGTGGATCAACCAGTTTTGCTGCTGACAACCAAAACCAGCTGATCACATGCTCAAGAAGGACCATCAGCCTAACAATGGATCATTAGCACACTGATGGCTGTTTACTATTCACAGAGGGCTGAGTGATACTAGCAATCACAGCATTGTAAGAGGG
>NW_023626972.1:0-2713 GCF_014905685.2 Nematolebias whitei | reverse complement strand
TTTTTTTGTGTATTTGACTTTATGAGGCTAAAGCAAGTGTCTTGTTTTTAACTTTAGGATGTAAAAGACACGTTCTGCCAATTTTTTTTGCTAATGACAATACTCTAGTTGTCTGTTGGCAAACTATGAAAGTTACAGCTGTTTACTGCAAAGACTTGAATTTACTTTATTATTTATTTATTTACTTTATTTACTATATTTATTATTATTACTTAATTTATTATTTATTTGATAATGACATTTGTTATTTTCCTAATAACTGTGATAGAAAGATGTAACTACTGCATGTTTGGTGTCATTTTAAAACCCAGAGTTTGTCTTACATTAGTATACTCTACAAAATATTATGTAATGTTCACAGCTTTACTTGTTTAATGAAATATAAAATCATATTTGAAAGTTAGTTTAAGAACATATGTAAGTTTGGCTCCTCCCTAAAGGGGAGTTACCTTTGAATTGGGCTGCTGATTGGATGACTCACACCCCCACCTGAGTATCACCTATTCAACAAATCAAAGAAGGGGGCGGTCCTACTGCCCAAGCAACTCCTTTAACTGAAGGTGTGTCAGTAGTGTCAACTCAGACCAAGAGAGAACTGCTGATGCCTGCTGATCTTCTTTTGACTGCTGTACCAACTGTGGAGCTGCTGTGACCTGCTGATCTTCTGTGAACTTCTTTGTTTTACTGTGGACCTGCAGAGCTGCTTGACATAAGTTGATATTTGCTGAATCTACTAGGGAATTCCCTACCCAAAAACAGTTCTTTTCAGAACTAAAATCTGTGCTATTTCTTCACTGACCAGGAAAAGTGCTTCTTCACAGTAAGTTTAATATTTTTTTATATATGGAGATAATTTTGGACACATGCATTTGTACATGTTTTACTTTAAAAATGGTAGCAACTGGTTGTAGACAAGCCTCTTATATTTTAGAAATAAATGGGACATTAGAGATAGGTTTGAAATTGTAGCAGAGTGAGGGGTCAAAGCATGTTTTTGAGGACAGTGGTATCAGTGAGCTGTTTCAGTTTTGGTTGAAAGCCTGCCACAGTACAAAGAGTGCATTTTTTGGCGGTTTCAAATTATATATTTTTGTCCACTGACTAGAAAGCTTGTCCCTTTAGTTTGCTTAAATATATCTGCTGCTACATTTGACAATGTTGATGACAGATTTTAATATATTGTGTTGAGTACTGTGTGGCCTAAAAACGTTGTTGCCCTCAGTTGTTTCTGGTTGTGTTTAACTAATAAGAGTTTCTGTTTTAAAATTATGTCTTTCCTAGCTCCTCTTCCACATGGTGAATTGTTAAAAATATATATATGAAGTAGCTTATTGTGTTTTTGTATTAGAATTAGAAAAAATAGAAAGAGTTATTAATTTTGTTCTGTTACTTCAAGCTTATTTTGATTGAAATAATTGTTTGAAAAAGGGGCAGATTTAATAAGATTTTTTCTTCTTTCTGCTCGCTTTTATTTTAAATCTCTTTTATCTTTTTATATTATGGAATTGTTTTGTACTTTTTAAATTAATAAACTTTATACCATATCAAATATTTAATTTACAATATTTCCCTTGAGAAATTAAAGCATTTTTTTTATTTGTCTTGTTTTTTATTTGATATTAGTTTGTAATGTACAAGTTTTGCCAAAGCATTGGCTAATGCCAAATGATATACATCAGATTGGTAACATGGTGCATTTGTAGAACTTCTCCATTTTGATTAAATGTGCCTTCTTGTCTTTTCAAATCATAGCAACAGAAAACTGCTGACCTACTGATACCTTTTGACCTTCTGTGGACTGTGAAGCTCAACGGTGGAACTGCAGAACTGCTGAGAACTTGTGGATTTTGGCTGAGTATATTATTTGCACATTTCTTTTTTGTCTATAAATTTGTTTTGCTGTTATTTTCTAATCAACAGATACCTGCTGAGAACTGCTGAGAACTGCTGAGAACTGCTGAGAACTGCTGATCTGCGCTGGACTTCTGAATACACTGTCCAAGAAAATGGCTTCTTCATAGTAAGTCTAAATAAGATTTTCTACTTTTAACCTTGAGAAATTATGCATACCTGTTAATATTTTATGACAGAATTGTATTGTTAACTGACTAGAGATTTCAAGACCAAACATTGTCTTACAATAGGCAAGTTTTGTCAAATTATTTGTTACAGATAAAAAATAAACACAAATTGGAAGCATTATTGGCTACACTGACATAGATTCTCTCAATCATGTTATTGCTTTTAGCAACATGGAAAATCTAAACTTTTAACACAAATGAAAGTTCTGCCAAAAATTCTTATTGCTTATTAACCTTGACATTCATATGTTTTTAGTGACTCCAACAGACATTTCTTACTGTGCCCTGTGTGCAAAAAGACTCAGGCTGCCCTCTCACAACATCTACAAAGAGTTTGCATGAAGGCCAACTCTAAGGATGACATTGCAAGTGTTGTAAAGAAAGCTAAAGATGATGTCCATGAAATCCTGGTTTCGGGGCGCATTTTTTCATTTGACATTATCAAGTGCATTATGGAAGATGCGCGCCCAATGCACAGGTAAGCTAAAGGTTTTATTGTTGATCAATGCTTAGACTATTGTGAGACACCCTAATAAAATGTGTACCATTTCCTTTCAATGTTAAGGTTGATTAAAGAACTTGAAAGCCGCCATATGGTGGTGAAAGATATACCACCGGACTTTGAAAATCCT
>NW_023626971.1:0-2713 GCF_014905685.2 Nematolebias whitei | reverse complement strand
TGTCTGTTAGCAAAATATCTCATAAACCACTGAACAGATTTCAAAGATACTTTCAACAATTAATCTTTGGATTAATTATTGAAACTGATTACTGTTTGGAGTCGACCTCATTCAAGATGGCTGCTGCAGCTAATTGACCTCAGCCAACACAGACGTGTCTTTACCTCAGTGAGTTTTACAGACACTGAGCTAAAATGTGGTGTGGTAGTAGCTGAGAGTCATTCACAACATTCTTCAAGAGCTAAGTAATCATGTCAGATTGTTCAAGATATCACAATATCTCTGGAGATTGAACATAAAGTTTGTTTCAAGGTTTGATCAAAACATCTTTCAGTTGGATCAAAGTTTTTCACAGTTCAGAGTTTTTAAAAGTTTTGTTTTGTTTCTAAACTTACATGTTTTATTCTTTATTCAGTTTGTGGAGGTGCAGTTTGTCAAAGATCAGCTGTTCTTCTCTGAGCTCAGCTCTGAAGTCCAACCCCTCCCATCTGACAGAACTGGAGCTGAGCCTCAACAACCTGCAGGATCCAGATGTTCAGCAGCTGTTGGATCTTGTGCAGAGTCCAGACTACAGACTGCAGACTCTGAGGTCAGTAGAAGGTTGGAGTCGTTCCTGCTGCTTTCAGCAGAATTGGACTAAAGCCGGTTGTTGTCAAAGCAAAGATCCAGTGTTTCCAGTAAACCTGCAGCTTCCCAGTAACTGTATTTCTGAATGAGTGTATGAGAGGAGAACAGGGACTGGTTTCAGGATCAAACAGAAAGACAAGAAAAGAAGGAAAGAGCGAGCGTTACTTGAAGGAATGCAGATCACTCACCAAAATAACATGTCATGTGATCATGTGATGTCTCAGCTGATCTGTTAGTGCTTGGAGGATGTTGTGAATGACTGTCAGCTACTACCACACCACATTTTACATCAGGGTCTGTCAAATTCACTGACTTACAGATATTTATGTCTAGGCTCAATTTGATTAGCTGTGGCAGCCATCTTGAATTGTGTTGACTCCAAAAGTTAATCAGTTGAAGGTGAACATTTCACATTTATTTACTGCAAGTTTAAATAAAGTCCATCCAGTGGTTTATGAAATATTTTGCTAACAGACAAGCAGGGTTGACTCCCAACAGTTACTAAGTTTTACCCAAAGATGTTGCACAATGTGTTGTGATTGAAGTTTGTGTTGGTCTCTCTGAAAGACTCATTTATCTCTTCTGCTGCTTCTTCTTCTCTCTACAGATGGAGGAGGTGACGTTTGTTGTGGAGAGCTGAACATGATGGTGTGTTTGTGGGAGAAGATGAGCTGTGTCCTGATGATCCACAGAGGTTGAAGCAGCAGCAGCTTGTATGCAGACACTCTGACTGGACTGTTTCTGCTTCTTCTGTTTCCTCATCCACACTTTACATTATCACCTTCAAACAGTTACACTTTAATGTTGGAACAATGTTCTATGTTCAATTTATTATTAGAACATGATAAAGATATATTATGTTAAAGCGCTGACAGAAGTAACTTACACTGATCTTCAGTTGTTTTAAAGTAAATTAATTTATCTGTTCATTTTGTGAGATTTAAATTTTAAAGACAAACCAGAACTGAAAGTTTGACTTCCTGTTTTAACTTTCTTCATTGTAACAGATGTTCCTTTACTGCCCTCTGGTGGTCACTGCTGTAATTACATCAAAGTCTTTGAAAACACTGTATTTACTTTTTAAATGTTTTACAATGAAAGTCAGCTTCATATTAATATTTTATTGTAAACTTGTGTTTTATTGATGTTTTAAAAGCATAATTTTGCTAATATAACAACATTAAAACTACAACAAAAAGGTTAAATCATGTCATCTGGACCAGTTTCTTTAAGGGAGAAACATTTTCGTCTTCCATCCAGAGGACTTCATCAGTCTGTGGCCTGCCAACCACATCTGTCCCATCAGTAGCCTTCATTGCTGTGTTTCAAGCCGACCTGCTGTTGGAATCTCAGAAGCTTTTAACACGTGCAAAAGGACCATCTGTCCAAAACAATCAATCATCATTAGAACAATCAAATGTTTTAGGACAGATGTCCCACTTGCTACTCACAGAAACAGCCTGAGGACACCAAGGCCAAAATGGTTCAGAAAAAAGGTTGTAAGCTATAAAATAAAAAACTATTACATCTATTTTTAAAATATATTTTTACTTTTCCTTGTAGAACATGAATGCATCTTCCAGAATATAATGATCTGGTTTGACTTCAGAGACAAAAATATTCAAACACAAAACTGATTATTGAAATATTAAGAACCAAATCATCTCTGAAAGAGCTAAATACAGGGAGACAGAAGGACTCGAGCTAAAATAACATCATTGCTGGACAACATCTCCCAGCCCATGCATGAAGCTGCTGCTGAACTGGAGAGCTCGTTCAGAGACAGATTCCTGCTCCTAAATGCACAAAGGAGCGTTACCGCAGGTCCTTCCTCCCAGCAGCTGTTAGACTCTACAACCATCACTGCTCCCAACAAACCCAATACGGATTAAATACATGCTGACCTCTGCTCAAACACACACTCTGCCTGTAATACTGGACTGTCAATAATCTGCCATTCTCAATGTTCCAATACATATTGATCATTATTATTTATATTGTTTATCTGATTTCTTTATATATTGTTTTTAACATTTTAGGAACTTTTTGTGTGAAACTTTTTATCTGTTGTTACACTTGAATTTCC
>NW_023626970.1:0-2713 GCF_014905685.2 Nematolebias whitei | reverse complement strand
ACTTGTCTACAAATGATGTGTCCAACACTTGAACAATAGAAATGATCATTTCAGTGTGATGTGCACACATGAAGCTGTCAAATAATGCAACATGTTGAAGAAAGCAGAACGACCTTGACCTCTCTAAGTGTCTTTAAGAATCTGTTGGACTCCTGGCAAGGTCCAATGCAGACATGTTCCTGTTTTTAGTTTTCTACATTTATCTTGGAATCTAGCTGTTTTTTATTTTGTTACCTTTTTCCTTTTAGCCATCCTATTTGTTAAAAAAAAAAAAAAAAAAAAAAAACTGTAGTATGAGTTTTTATAACGGTTTATTGTTGTTGCTGTTGTCCATTGTTGTCATCTTTCTTTGTTGAAATCAGGTCTCTCTTGTAAATGAGTCCTCGAGGCTCAATGGGATTTACCTGTATAAATAAAGGTTGATTGATTGAAAGCAGAACAACATGTGATAAACAAACTAAATGAGCTGCCCTGCTCTACATTTAGATTACACTTCATTCTTGGAGCTCACACACTTCACATGACATCACTATAGACCTATATCTAATGTAATTTTCATCTCAAAAATTCTAGAGAAAATAGTTGCAGGTCAGTTGCGTGAACATCTACAAAGAAATAATCTGTTTGAAGAGTTTCAGTCAGGGTTTAGAGCTTATCATAGCACAGAAACCACACTAGTAAAAGTAACTAATGATATTCTCATGGCCTCAGACAATGTACTTGTGTCTATACTGGTCCTGTTAGACCTCAGTGCTGCATTTGATACAGTTGATCACAATATTTTACTACAGAGGCTTGAATATGATATTGGGATTACAGGAACAGCTCTAAAATGGTTTAAATCATGTATATCTGATAGATTCCAGTTTGTAAATGTAAATAATAAATCTTCTTCATACACCAAAGTTAGTCATGGAGTTCCTCAGGGCTCAGTGCTTGGGCCAATACTCTTTACTTTATATATGCTTCCATTAGGTAAAATTATTAAACAGCATGGGATAAATTTCCATTGTTATGCTGATGACACACAATTATATTTGTTCATTAAACCCAATGAATCCAATCAGCTACTTAGACTACAAGCATGTCTTAAAGACATAAAAACCTGGATGACTCTTAATTTTCTCCTGTTGAACACAGACAAAACTGAGGTTTTTGTTTTTGGACCTGGGTACCTTAGGAATGAATTTTTCAGTCTTTCTCCCTCCTTAGATGGCATTAATCTGTCCTCCAGCTCTAATGTTAAAAATCTTGGTGTTATTTTTGATCAGGACATGTCTTTTATCCCCCACATTAAAAACATTACTAGAACTGCCTTCTTCCACCTGCGTAATATCACTAAAATTAGAAACATCTTATGTAAAAATGATGCAGAAAAACTGGTCCATGCATTTGTCACGTCTAGACTGGACTATTGCAATGGTTTATTATCTGGATGTCCAAATACTTATTTAAAATGTCTTCAGTTGATCCAAAATGCTGCTACCAGAGTCTTAACCGGAGTTACGGGGAGAGATCATATTTCTCCAGTTTTAGTTTCTCTCCATTGGCTCCCTGTCAAATCCAGAATAGATTTCAAAATCCTACTTCTAACCTACAAAGCTCTCAACAACCTAGTTCCATCTTATATTATGGATCTTATTGTTCTATATTTTCCTAACAGAGCACTTCGTTCTCAGGCTGCAGGTTTACTTGTGGTTCCTAGAATTTACAAAAACAGAATGGGAGACAGATCTTTCAGTTATCAGGCTCCTCTCTTGTGGAACCAACTTCCAATCTCTGTCTGTGAGGCTGACACATTATCCAGTTTTAAAACTAGGCTTAAGACTTTCCTTTTTGCTAAATCCTATAGTTAGGGTTGGCTTGGGTTTCCTGAGCTGTCCCTTAGTTATGCTGCTATAGGCTTAGACTGCTAGAGGACAAACTGACCACAATTTTTACTCTGCTACTGTCTTTACTTACTCTGCTCAACCTGTTTTGTATTTGTAATTATTTTTTCTATCCTTAACATGTGTTTTTTTGTCTTTCAGATACACCTGGACCTACCATTCTATGTTTGTCTGTCTCTCCTTCCTGTCCTCTCAACCAGCCGGTCAAAGCAGATGGCCTCTTGTCCTGAGCCTGGTTCTGCTGGAGGTTTCTTCCTTTTAAAAGGGAGTTTTTCCTTTCCACTGTTGCCACTGTGCTTGCTCAGGATGGGAGACTGCAACGAATCCAAGATTCATCTTGTCTGCTGGATTCCTTAGATAGAGAACTTTACTAATTGGCTTTTATGTGAATGTTCCTGTAAAGTGCCCTGAGACAACTTTGTTGTGATTTGGCGCTATATAAATAAACTGAATTGAATTGAATTGAATGACATCAAGCTGACTTTTGGTATGGTATGGTATGGTATGGTATATAGTTTATTCATTTAAAAAAAAGTACAAAACAATTCCATAACAATATAAAAAAAGATACAAAAGATTTAAAATGAAAGGCAGCAGAAAGAAGAAAAAAATCTTATTATATCTGCCCCTTTTATCAAAACAATTATTTCAGACATAATCTTCAAGTAACAGTACAAAATGAATAACTTTCTAATTTATCTAATTCTAATACAAAACACACACTAAGCTACTTCATATATACTTTTTTAACAATTCAGTTTTGATCTTTTTCTTAATTGTGCACATTGACTTGGCATTTTTCACATCACTCTCTAGACCATTCC
>NW_023626969.1:0-2713 GCF_014905685.2 Nematolebias whitei | reverse complement strand
TGTCAACCCCACATTTGGTCTGTGATGGTCATCTAGGCACTTTGGGGTCGTGATCAAAAACTGCAGCTGGCTTTGATAATAATCATTCACATAGACTCATTTTAAAACAGGTGACACAACAGGACACAGACGTACAGAGGTGGGAGTGCTAGACGATTCGCCTGCTCCAACTGCTCTGAGATGGAAATTGTTTTATTACCTCAAATGCTCCACACCCCTGAACAAAATATTGATTTTAACTTTCCGTTTATACAGGTCAGGAAGTTTCATTCAGGAGAAACCTGAGACCTGATTTGGATGAAGTTCACTAATGTTTTCTAAAATAACACTGGATGATTGTCTTTGCCTTGAAGGGGCTAATTTTGGTGGATCTGGTTTGATACAAGAGATGGAATTTATTTAATTAACTTTTTGCTAATTTAAAGGAGAGCTTGGGTTGTAGTTGGGTAATTGTTTGCAAAACCGGGGTTGAATAACAGTAGTGGGAAGTTTAAAACTACACCATATTTTTAGTTCTGTAACTAATACTCAATCTGAGTGTTAGTGGATTGCAGACGGTGATGCTTCAGATTTGAAACAATGCCGTTTCAAAAAGGGGGGAGGTGTGTAGGCAGCTCTGAGCAGGGAACAGTTCATACAATGTTTAGATCGTTACAAATTATACAAAAATAACTTCTTCTGAGGCGATTAAAAGATCATATCATGTAGGGTAATCACATTGACATTGGGAAATGAATAAATCAGAAACCTACATAACGACATTGCACTTGTATATATGTATATCAGTTTAACAGAAGTATCTTTTTCTCTTTGTTGTAATGTGTACAGATTCCAGAAAGGGGGACGCCCCTAGCCTGAGGTGGATTTGAGCAAATGTTAAAGGGAAATGGGGTGGTGTGATAATTTTAAACACAACTGACTTGACTGGACTGGACTGGACTTATAGTTTAATTGGGCGAATAAGAAAAGGTTTCATGAACAAAGGATTTTAACCATTTTTTCCTCGTTCTCTTTCTCTTTTATTTTTTCCCCTTTCTCTCTGTTTCTTCCTTGCTATTTCTTCCCTTCTCTAGCACAGACAGGTACCTGGATGGAAGATTAAATACTTTTTTTCTCTCAGTGTTGTATGTCAGTTGGTTAAACTTTTAAGTTTATATTGTATTTTGATTGATGCTGTTGGCGCAAGCGATTTAATGAAGTTCTTCCACAGGCTCCAGGAAGAGGGGCCGGCGTGGATGATTATTATTGTTATTGTTGTATTGTGTATGTTTAATTTTAATTGTAGGTAGACCGATTGACGACGAAGGCTTGTAAGGGTGACAGATGGGATGAGAGCACACAGGTATACCTGGAGAAGTCCAGTATGTAACACAATTCAGCTTCAAGTGAACAGATGCATGTAAGAAGAGCATTTTATTTTAGTTTTACTAATTCTGTTTTAGGATAACATTGCAGTGTAATAATACACCTATCAATAGCAATAATAACCATCAGGGTGCCCAATAATTCAGAAAATAGGTTTTATTCACTACAGAAGTAACCACAGTCAGTTTTTCCAGGCCCAGGTCATGGATCCCACAGATAAAATAATCAAAAGGCCATGCAGGGTGTTTAACAATTCGCGAGCTTTCGTGTCCAGCTTTTCTCATCAGGAGGGAGGAACTCTGACCGAGGAGACAAACTCACATCAGACTGAGTCCTGCTGAAAAGAGGGACAGGACAAGACCCCACCAGGTGGTGGACAGAACATCATATGTCATCGGTCCCCAGAAGGAGAGTGGCACCTGTACGACCCCACCAGGGCATCCCTGCAGAGGAGAGGAATCGATCGCTGGTCCACATGGAGGATGATCTGAAGACAGCTCCCCACTACACCTGGAGGAGGTGACAGGACCTTCGTGGGAGCTCATTCTTTGCCCCTTTGTTCTGGTTGGAAAAAGGCAGTAGCAAACATCGGAGAAGGAGTCTCCGCTCTGCCTGAAGTCGGTCGGGTGGATCGGGTAAGGACGGAAGATTACCAGCCCTGACCGTGAAGAACAGAAGACGCGTCAAACTGATTTTAGTTTTGTCCCAATACACACACGTCATTTAGAATGTTTAATCAAACTGATACGGTTCTGAGGACTTTACATGAAGATAACTCCGCGGGCCGAATCCCGCCGAGCACCAAAGGACCCTTGTGGACGAACAAGGGCTCCCACCGCAAGCTCAAGAACCGAAGACCTGCTAGATAGAAATGTTTCAATTAAGGGTGTTGGCTTTTCCTGTTTAATGAGTGTTTAGTCTTACCTTTCAGTCATTCTGAAAAACAACCAGAGAAGGGTCGTGGATTCAATTGGAAACTTAACTATACATTTAACTTGACTATTCAGTAACTTAAATATTCAAATATTTTACTCCATTCAATTAGGCATTTAATCATTCTAAAATACCATGAGGTATTTTAAAAGTGGTTTAAAATAGAGTTTCACTTATTTATCTTTCTCTAGGAGGGGTGTTGCTGCTTTTTTGTATTTTTATAAAGGTTTATGTGTGTGGTACTTTTCACAGGTGTTGGATCAGGGGTCTGGTCCAGGACCCCTGGGGAGTGCAGTAAGTTTGCGTCACATCCATAATGATAAATAAATCCATGAACTCCCATGAATATGGGAGTTCAAAAGAGGGAATGTTGGATTTAATATTTTATACCTTTTTATAATTCCTATCAAGCACT
>NW_023626968.1:1407-2714 GCF_014905685.2 Nematolebias whitei | reverse complement strand
GTATGTTTTTGGTCTGTGGGAGGAAACCGGAGTACCCGGAGAAAACCCACGCATGCACGGAGAGAACATGCAAACTCCACCCAGAAAGGCCCCTGGACCGGGGTTTGAACCAGGGACCTGTTCGCTGAGAGGCAGCAGCTCTACCAGTTGCGCCACCGTGCTGCACTATATATATATATATATATATATAATTTTATTTTATTTTTCCCTTAAACCCTCTTTCTCTGTTTGACATTTGGGGTCAGGGGCGGGGGGGGGGGGTGGGGGGGGGGGGGTAGGCGGCATGGTTGGGGTCTGGGCTGTGGGTGGGCATTGTGCCTTGGGGGGCGATTGGGGATGGGGCCAGTGCTCCGGTTCTCCCTGGCCTGGGTTGTTTGGATCTTTTGATCAGGGTTCCTGGTTGCCATGGCCGGCCCTTTGGCTGGGGTGGCTGACGGGTTCCGGCGGGGTGTCGGCAGTGGTTGTGTGTGTGTGGCTTTTGATGGTGTATGGCGGCGGTCGGGGGCGTGACTTCATTATGACGGTGTGCTGGCTGGTTGGCCTAATGTGACATTCGCGGTGGGGGGTGCTGTGTGTGTGTGTGTGGGGGGTGCATATGTGGCATGCCGGGGCTTCTCCAGGCCTGTGGTGTTGTGCTGTTGGTGTGCCTGATCCTTGGCGCGCTGGGCTGGCCTTCCTCAACTGCTGCTCAGGCCCCCGGCCTTGGGCCGGCTTGCGGTCACTGAGTGGGTGGGGCGCATGGACAACCTGACAGAGGCTCTGTCGGGCTGTCTCTGTGTGCCTGTTTATGTCTCGGGTAGTTTTTTAGGTGGTCCCCATTCTTGGATCAATTTGGGCCCCCCATTTAATGTGGGGTCTACTTCCCCCTGTCGCGCTCCCCTCCGGTGGTTGGCCCCCCTGCCGCCAGTGCATTGGCGGCTCTCAGCATCTGGGGCTGGGTGGTGGGGTTTGTGCAGGCCCGCCCTGATGGCTGCCTGGGCCTGTGTGCACTGGTTCTGTTGGGTCTCTGTTGGGGGGTGGTATGACCTCGGGACTCTGGGCTTGGTGTCTATAGCTATGTTTACATCTACATAAGTAACCAGATCAAATGGCCGGTCGGAATAAAAGTGTGTCATGTAAACACTCCGTTCGGGTTATTTTTTGTGTATTCGGCGCGATCCGATATAATTTGTGATCAGAACGAAACGGGTGGTTTACGCCGATCCGTAACCCGATCAGTGCGCATGTAAACGCTTGATCTGTTTGTTTTTATCTGATCGTGAAAAACTGACCTGACTGCGCATGTGCGACTTTGCCATTTCCACCTG
>NW_023626968.1:0-1307 GCF_014905685.2 Nematolebias whitei | reverse complement strand
GTATGTTTTTGGTCTGTGGGAGGAAACCGGAGTACCCGGAGAAAACCCACGCATGCACGGAGAGAACATGCAAACTCCACCCAGAAAGGCCCCTGGACCGGGGTTTGAACCAGGGACCTGTTCGCTGAGAGGCAGCAGCTCTACCAGTTGCGCCACCGTGCTGCACTATATATATATATATATATATATAATTTTATTTTATTTTTCCCTTAAACCCTCTTTCTCTGTTTGACATTTGGGGTCAGGGGCGGGGGGGGGGGGTGGGGGGGGGGGGGTAGGCGGCATGGTTGGGGTCTGGGCTGTGGGTGGGCATTGTGCCTTGGGGGGCGATTGGGGATGGGGCCAGTGCTCCGGTTCTCCCTGGCCTGGGTTGTTTGGATCTTTTGATCAGGGTTCCTGGTTGCCATGGCCGGCCCTTTGGCTGGGGTGGCTGACGGGTTCCGGCGGGGTGTCGGCAGTGGTTGTGTGTGTGTGGCTTTTGATGGTGTATGGCGGCGGTCGGGGGCGTGACTTCATTATGACGGTGTGCTGGCTGGTTGGCCTAATGTGACATTCGCGGTGGGGGGTGCTGTGTGTGTGTGTGTGGGGGGTGCATATGTGGCATGCCGGGGCTTCTCCAGGCCTGTG
This sequence comes from Nematolebias whitei, assembly GCF_014905685.2. NCBI lineage: Eukaryota > Metazoa > Chordata > Actinopteri > Cyprinodontiformes > Rivulidae > Nematolebias > Nematolebias whitei. The sequence continues at coordinate 680 of NW_023626968.1, read as the reverse complement.
GTGTTGTGCTGTTGGTGTGCCTGATCCTTGGCGCGCTGGGCTGGCCTTCCTCAACTGCTGCTCAGGCCCCCGGCCTTGGGCCGGCTTGCGGTCACTGAGTGGGTGGGGCGCATGGACAACCTGACAGAGGCTCTGTCGGGCTGTCTCTGTGTGCCTGTTTATGTCTCGGGTAGTTTTTTAGGTGGTCCCCATTCTTGGATCAATTTGGGCCCCCCATTTAATGTGGGGTCTACTTCCCCCTGTCGCGCTCCCCTCCGGTGGTTGGCCCCCCTGCCGCCAGTGCATTGGCGGCTCTCAGCATCTGGGGCTGGGTGGTGGGGTTTGTGCAGGCCCGCCCTGATGGCTGCCTGGGCCTGTGTGCACTGGTTCTGTTGGGTCTCTGTTGGGGGGTGGTATGACCTCGGGACTCTGGGCTTGGTGTCTATAGCTATGTTTACATCTACATAAGTAACCAGATCAAATGGCCGGTCGGAATAAAAGTGTGTCATGTAAACACTCCGTTCGGGTTATTTTTTGTGTATTCGGCGCGATCCGATATAATTTGTGATCAGAACGAAACGGGTGGTTTACGCCGATCCGTAACCCGATCAGTGCGCATGTAAACGCTTGATCTGTTTGTTTTTATCTGATCGTGAAAAACTGACCTGACTGCGCATGTGCGACTTTGCCATTTCCACCTG
>NW_023626967.1:0-2714 GCF_014905685.2 Nematolebias whitei | reverse complement strand
TCTGGTGTGGTCAGTTTGCACTCAGAAATGTGTTGAGGATGACTCTCGGCAACTACCACACCAGATGTTTATAAAATTTGACCAAAATTTAGCCTTTTAATTTTGCTAAGGTTAGTAGTTAGTTGTTAAGGTCATGTAGCGGTGGATACATTTTAATGTGACTGTAATAATTCAACTAACATCTACAGCTAAAAAGGTTTTAACGTTAACCTGATTCAAGGTGGCCACCGTGGCTCAGCCATCTCGGTAAACACAAAAACGGCCCTAACTCTGCAGAAAGTTGACCACCTTGTGCTAAGATTAGTCGTGGCAATAGCTAAGACTGATTGCCAACACACACACACCGAGGACTAGCAGAGTGCATATGATTTTTAATACTTTAACAAAACTTAGAAAATTATGGTTTATTCAGTTTGTCTACAACGGATTAATTTTTGGAGTTGGTCCTATCAGGAAGCCTGCCGCACCTAACTGACATTAGAAAACACAAAAACAATAAAGTAATCCATTCTCAACATAACCTGATTTTAGTTTTACACTTGAGTTATCTTAATGTGCACCCCCCCACCCCCCCCCCCCCACCACCACCACCACCACCACCACCACCTCCCACCTGCACATCTGTGCACCTGTGTCAGAGAGCTGAGCCGGCTGATAGACACTGCACCATCTCTCATCAGGACTATGGAACTATCTGAGAGTGTCCACAGACAACTCACCACCTTTGTCGGCCTCCTCATGCATAAATGTCTTATGATGTCATCTATGTTGCTGTTTTCTGCGCTGAGGTCTTTTTTTTTGCAACTTTCACACTGTGTCCGATTTAGGACACAGTGTGAGATATGATTTTTTTAATATCTCCCCTCGTGTTTCTCTTTTCCATATCTGAAAATGGCAGCACCTCTCCAGGCTGCAGCCTCAGACACCTCCGTCTCCCCATGTCTGTTTATGTTTTCTTCGGACAGGCTGTACTGAAATGTAATTTTGTTGTGCTTCGGTGCAATGACAATAAAGCTGATTCAGAGATAATGTACGTTTTTTTGTAAGTGTTGGCTAAAAATATCCTCTATTCATCCTACTTACTCAAGGAAGCCACTCTCGATGACAGATTTTTCAACTGTTTTATTGGCAATGGTTCCCGTCGATGTACAGAAGCTACATAAATGGAGCCCAGTCACGAGAATCTGCCACGGGCAGTGTGCGAGGCTTGTTTTTATAGTCTTATCAGCTCCCGGCTCACAGGCAGACCGGTGTCCTTGGACGGTCAGCTGTGCATGCATTATCAAATCAGCTCCTCATTCAGAAATCTCTGGTAACCCAAACACATGGTTCATGGGCAGTTAATATTCTCAGTCATAGTTTAAAGCACCCACAAACCTTGACCAAAATTCCATGATAGTAAGAGAGCTCGACGTTTGATTTAAACCGCTTTCAGTTCTGGTAGCGTTTCTGATTGTGTAGACAAAGATGCAGGTTGGAAGCTGTTTTTAGAGCTTCATGATGGCTTGTTGTAGTTAACTTTAAATCTACTGGTTCTTCTGGCCTTTGATCAGCATCTACAGTTAAATAAGAGAATATGTTGAAGCTTCATTAGCTCAGTCTGGAGTTATGACAATCTGACATATTTTCCACTACATGAACCTTAATGTTAATCCTCACACCACTTATATTCTTGTTCCTGATGGAAAAAGGTATTCCTTATGATAAGCACACACAAGGATGTGAAACTGCATTTATATTGTTGGTAAATTGGGCATAAAAACCTGTGTAAAGTAACTGGACTGTTTGAACTGTGGTACAAAATGCTGCAGTTTCCTGTTTGATAGTTTCCCATCTTACTGTTCCATTTCACTCATGAAAAGTGATTTTCCTCATGATATCTGCTTCACATCTAGATGTTGCATCGTACAGAGTCAATGTTTTGAAACCGCAAATGAAAAATCCATCAAGGTATGATTTTTTTTCTTTCTTTTTTGCTTCTACATGAGTCCCATTTATCCACAAACACGACTTTCATCCTTGCAGTCCTTTGATAATCTACTAAATGTGTTGAAATTTGAAGTATTTGCAAATTTAACCTAAAAAATCTTGCACCCCCCTGTGATCCTTGGCATATTTTCCTGTGGGGGCGGGTGCTGGCTGTTTGGAATCGCTGATATAAAGAACTTGGTTTGGCAAAAGATCAGACGTTTGTATTCTCTGAATCAGGAGCGGCTTCTGTCCTCGAGTTTCGCAGGGTGGATGGAAAGAACCCAAACTCAGGCGGACAAGACCCAGAATGCAGGAAGGTGACGAAGTGTTCTGGCATTTTTGAAACAAAACTAAAAATAAGGCACTGCTGCAGGGAACAGAACACAATATTTATAGATGAAATCAGCAGGATGCATGAAAAAGTTGAGGATCTGAGAAACACAGAGATGTAACAGATCTTTGTACGGAGGAAGAGATTACTAGTAGTGAACAGGTGTGCTGATTACTACGAATGGACTCAGTGTAACAGCTCCTTCATGATATAATATGCAAAAAATACACAATGTAAACAATGATATTAAACAACCACTGAAGTATCTGGTTCCTGAGATTTAAAATTTAAACGATAAAAAAAAAGAAGAGAGTGTGTCGATTTCTTGGTTTTCTACTGAATGTAGGAGAGCAATTAAATATATACATGTATGTATGTATGTATGTATGTATGTATGTATGTATGTATGTAT
>NW_023626966.1:0-2714 GCF_014905685.2 Nematolebias whitei | reverse complement strand
CTTTAGCTTTTTAGCTAGTGCACCTGCATTGCAAGCTGCTAGTTTAGCGTTACGTCAGTGCCGACAGGTGGTTGGGGGTGGGGTTCGGTAGATGAGGCACTCGGTTCTGTTGACGGGGCGCCCTGCTTGTATAATGGTAGGGGAAACACTGACATAGCACTTTACTTTACTTGTACTAAACTCCCGCCCACCTGGAGAAGCAGGAAATGGGGGGAGTGGGCACGGGGGAGAGGCTGGGTTTGTATTCAGTTATGCCCCTTTTCCATTAGTACCGGTACGGGCCGACTGGACCCTACTTGGCCCGGTTCTGAGGCTTTTCCATTAGTACCGGTACTTAGCACCTGTTACTATTTTCAGTACCCTTGGCTCTGTGGTTCTAACCGGAACGAAGAGGTACAAAAACGTGACGTCAGAACACTGTCGGTCACTGATTGGTCGGGGGCGGAGTCAGGGGCAGAGTCACTGGATCCTTCAGAAACTTTTCAAAACAATAATCCGCCATTTGCAATTTCTCGGACTGGAGCAGCGGCTGGATTTATTTTAAAGATTTTTAAAACAATACTGACAACATCTTGGTCTAATGCTGATGTGCTGGCATTTTTTGTGCTTCGTGGCCGACAACATAATTCAGAGCAAGCTGGATGGAGCTCTGCTGGTGTACCCCGATCCTCCCTCCGGAGCCTCGGAGCGCCAGGCCGGGCAGGACGTCATCTCCCCGGCTCCAAGTTCAGCTGGTCACCCCAGAAGATCCTTCGATGTGCTGACTCAGAGGCTCGGGTTCCGGATACCATACTTGTGTGCTCAGAGCTCCGCTGGTCACTGCGAAGCTGGAGATGGTGACTCGCAGATGACCATTGTGAGACCCCGGCCGCGCGTAATCATGAAGGCTGAATCCCGATCCCACCCGGCAGTCAGGCGGACTGGACAGTCTGGGACGGAGGGTGGAAGCGATTTTTAAATAAAATAATATTTTGTTTTTATACAAAAAATGTTTTAAAAAATTGCTGAAGCGATTTAAAAATGATTATTATTTTTTTTACACGTAAAATGTTTTTTTTAAATCGCTTCCACCGTTCGTTGCAGACCCGTCTCTGCCCGCCTGTCCGCGCGGGTCGAGCCTTCATGATTACGCGCGGCTGAGGTCTTGGAACGGCCTCTGCGAGTCACCAGCTGAGCTGAAGCTGGGAAGATGAGCCTGCCCGTCTCCGGAGGAGAGGATCGTCATAAAAAAAAAAAATATATATATATATATATACAGTGAGGAAAATAAGTATTTGAACACCCTGCGACTTTGCAAGTTCTCCCACTTAGAAATCATGGAGGGGTTTGAATTTTTTATCTTAGGTGCTTGTCCACTGTGAGAGACATAATCTAAAAGAAAAATCCGGAAATCACAATGTATGATTTTTTTAAATAATTCATTTGTGTGTTACTGCTGCAAATAAGTATTTGAACACCTGCCAATCAGCAACAGTTCTGGCCCTCAAAGACCTGTTAGTCCTCCTCTATAACGTCCACCTCCACTCCACTTATTATTCTAAATTAGAAGCACCTGTTTGAGGTCGTTAGCTGCATAAAGACACCTGTCCACCCCACACAATCAGTAAGACTCCAACTACTAACATGGCTAAGACCAAAGAGCTGTCCAAAGACACCAGAGACAAAATTGTAGACCTCCACAAGGCTGGAAAGGGCTACGGGGCAATTGCCAAACAGCTTGGTGAAAAAAGATCAACTGTTGGAGCAACTATTAGAAAATGGAAGAAGCTAAACATGACTGTCAATCTCCCTCGGACTGGGGCTCCATGCAAGATCTCACCTCGTGGCGTATCAATGATCCTAAGAAAGGTGAGGAATCAGCCCAGAACTACACGGGAGGAGCTGGTCCATGACCTGAAGAGAGCTGGCAACACTGTTTCCATGGTGTAATACACTAAGACATCATAGTTTAAAATCATGCATGGCACGGAAGGTTCCCCTGCTTAAATCAGCACACGTCCAAGCCCGTCTTAAGTTGCCCATGACCATTTGGATGATCCAGAGGAGTCATGGGAGAAAGTTATGTGGTCAGATGAGACCAAAATAGAACTTTTTGGTCTTAATTCCACTCGCCGTGTTTGGAGGACGAAGAATGATGAGTACCATCCCAACTGTGAAGCATGGGGGTGGAAGCATCATGCTTTGGGGGTGTTTTTCTGCACAAGAGACAGGACGACTGCACTGTATTAAGGAGAGGATGACCGGGGCCATGTAGTGAGAGATTTTGGTGAACAACCTCCTTCCCTCAGTCAGAGCATTGAAGATGAGTCATGGCTGGGTCTTCCAACATGACAATGACCCAAAGCACACAGCCAGGAGAACCAAGGAGTGGCTCTGTAAGAAGCATATCAAGGTTCTGGAGTGGCCTAGCCAGTCTCCAGACCTAAACCCTATAGAAAATCTTTGGAGGGAGCTCAAACTCTGTTTCTCAGTGACAGCCCAGAAACCTGGTTGATCTAGAGAAGATGTGTGTGGAGGAATGGACCAAAATCTCTGCTGCAGTGTGTGCACACCTGCTGAAACACTACAGGAAACCTTTGACCTCTGTAACTGCAAACAAAGATACTGTACCAAATATTAACATTAATTTTCACAGGTGTTCAAATACTTATTTTCAGCAGTAACACACAAATAAATTATTAAAAAATCATACATTGTGATTTCTGTTTTTTTTT
>NW_023626965.1:0-2714 GCF_014905685.2 Nematolebias whitei | reverse complement strand
GATCTGTTACTCAAAGTTCTGCTCGCTGGTATAAACAGATTCCAGGAGGAGTTCCTCAGTTTGTGTTGAGGTTTCACCGTTCACATAGTTCTCCAACATATGGTACTGGGTTCTCTTCTCCAAAGTTCACATCTACTCACCAGTCAACAACAGATTATCGTTTGATCATTAAAAGTGTGGAGGAGCAGGACTCTGCAGTTTATTACTGTCAAACATGGGACGACTCTGCCAGTGAGCACATATCACAGTGATTTATACTGCAACAAAAACCTCAATGCAACTACTTCTGCTTTTTCACAACAGAGAATATCTTCACTTCAACAGAAGCTGTAGAACAAAGATTTCACTTTTATATATGTTATTACAACTCCTGCATTCTTTTGCACTATAAAAAGGTAAAATATTTAAAACAAATACGTTTTACATGAGTCTGTCTGGTTTGTCTTCACTACAATGGATTTCTAGAAGAACTAGGATGAACTTTTCTTCATGTAAAATGTGTTCCTCTCTCATTACTGATGATCATTATTTCAATAATAATCCGCTCAGTTCACTTCATGAATGGGTTCAAAGGTCAAAGGTTAGTGAACTTTATAAACACAATCTAAAACTACTCGCATGTCCTGCATGTATAGTTGTTCAGAAAATGAAATCCACAACAAAAACATTAGGGAACACAGAGTTAAATAGAGTTTGGACCCCAAAACACCATTAAAACATATTTTATAATATAATTAGAAACTATTGGTTGTTTTCAATAGATTAAAATGCTTTTAACAATTCAAATGCACTTTTTGTATTTTCATTAATGATATATTTGATATGAAAAGTCTTACTTAGATTTTTTTTATGAATAAAAAGTGTTTATATAAGTTTTCTTCTTCACTCTTCAGTCTTTGTATGTTTCAGTGTCTCGTCTCAATTTATTTCCATCCTCATTCCAAAGAACCAACAACATGAACTGTACATCCTGGACTGTTAAGATATTTATTTATTCCAAATCAACTTTAGGACCATGTGTGTGTTCATGACTGTTTAGTAAATTGTGCATCTCTGTGTTGGTCTGGCGATGACTTGTCATCTTCTATAAAGTGTAATGTCAATAATCCAGCCACCCGACATCCAACAGAATAATCACAAAGGAGAACAAAAAGCACAATTATTATACACAAAATATTTAAACTATCAGTGAATAAGAGCTAATTGTAGCCTTTCATTCAGATAAATGTACCAGATGGTCAGATCTGAACCTCAGTTTCCATAATAAAATTAAAGAAATTATTTGTGATGACATAAAAAAAGGCTTTTTGCAAAATGCATGATGTAAGCAGCATGAGTTTGAAAACAAATACATACACACATTTAAAACATATATTTTTGTATATTTTAGGTGACATGACCAACATTTAGTTTGTGAATCTTTGTCATAAACTCACAAATGCAGAAATTTGTGAGAATCTGTGTTGTTTGGTGTTCTTTCTTCAGATTCTTGTGTTTATGTGTGTCCTGCCTTCCCCAGTGTTTCTTCCTTCATGTTGTCAGCTTCACCTGCGTCTAATCCCAGTCACCCCAGGTGTTCATCATTATGTCTCTATAGTGTTCCTTTAAATTCAGCGTCTTTGTGTTTACTGGTTGTCTGTGGATTGTGCTTTCTAGCCCTCATGCTCTGTTTCCTCTGTGTCTCCCTGCTCCTGTGATTTTTTTAAGTTTTGCTGCCACAACAGCCTTTATGTTTCTTAAAATAAATAGTTAATACTTATTTTATGTCTGTCTGCACCCTGGGTTCGATCTACCACAGATCTTGATAAAATGTAGGTTTTCTAGAAGAATGTGGATCGTATTACACTGTGACAAAAACCTGATCACAAACACTGCATGCGTGCTTCTACAGAAGTAATAAAGCTTTTCATGTGATGCTGGAAATAATCACTGAAACTGCCGACGCAGTTGCAGAACATTTGATATGTGAAGAAGCCTCAACCCAATAAAACAGGCAAAAGGCTTGTCAGTATAGGAAAAAGATGGATAACACTTAAATGAAAAAAGTAAAATTGAGTAGGAAATATTTAGGTTAATTGATTTTAGGATAATAAAAAAAGCAATCATGTTCACAAAATTAATCAATATTTTAGTTAGAATGTCCTCGTCCTCTCCTGGGAGTGGTTATAAACCAGTTTCAGTCCGACCTGCTCACCTTTCTGCTGATCAGAACCAAACATTTACAAACTGTCGACATGCTGAGGACCCTCTGCTGACCGGGAAGATTCCTCTCTCCAGCTTTAAAATGGCATCTTGTCACATGTAAACATTTCCTCATGTGTTTATCTGCATGTGTTGTCAGATGTTGAGCCAGACCCTTGACCCAGATGCCTCCTGTGCGGAAAGTTTCAGCAGGACAGGATTGTCTTCAGACTGATTCAACTCTAAATCCACATCAAGCACAGATTACAAGTTTGTTGTAGCAGGCAGATGAAGGAGACTCTGCTCAGTATTAATGTCAGACATGGGACGACCCTGCAGCTGAGGCTGCATCACATCGACTCACTCGGTGACAAAAACCCAAAACAGACACCAGAACCAAACATGACCTGAACATTGAAAATCACACGGTAACAAACATGACTGGTGATGAACCTGCTTAACTTGGTCTACAGAGACAAACGGAGAGTTTGTAAAATGATCAGAGTGATTAAATGGAAGATGTTGACAGTGAA
>NW_023626964.1:0-2715 GCF_014905685.2 Nematolebias whitei | reverse complement strand
GCTGTTGGACTCCTGAACACTCATAATGCTACCTCATAATTTCTGCTGTGGTCACATTACATCTGTATTATAACTGAATACTCCATCTGTACTGTTCTCTAAGCTTTTTATTGTTTTCTATTGTATGGGTGTACATATGGTTATGTTATGTTTTTAATTTTACTTTATTTGTGGGTGTACACAGGTCTTATGTCTTATGTAATGTTCTCATTTTTACTTCATTTTACTTCATTTTTACTTTATTTTACTTTATTACTATTCGCACCTTATGTCGAAGCAAATTCCTAGTTTGTGAACCTCGTTCATTGACGTGGCGATAATAAACTGATTCTGATTCTGATTCTGAAAAATTAGAAAGAGTTATTCATTTTGTTCTGTTACTTGAAAATTATTATGATTGAACTAATTGTTTGAAAAAAGGGGCAGATATAATAAGATTTTTTCTTCTTTCTGCACCTTTCATTTTAAATCTCTTGTATCTTTTTTATATTGTTATGGAATTGTTTTGTGCTTTTTTAAAATGAATAAACTTTATACCATACCATACCCCAGTCTGAGCTGCAGAATCACATCATCCACTCACATTCTGTGCTATTTGCTCTGCTGAATTCTTGGTTGCTACGGAAACCACTGGCCCTGACACATGCTGAGCACACGCATGTTTTCAGACAATTGGTCCGAGACATGACGGAATAAGTCGGGATGATGGTTGAAAGAGCCGAGGTGTTTAAAGTGGTTCAGAGTGGGAGTGGTGGGACCCTGAACCCACAGCTGACAGATCAACATTTACACTTCTGCCTTCTACAGCCAGTGAGGAGAGAAGATACGTGAGAAGAACAGTCCACAGACCCGTGGCAGCTGGCCAATAGAGGGCACCAGGGTGCCGCCCCACCCCTTTGGCTCCTCCCACAGGTGGTGAGCCCGTGGGAAGGGGGACCTACATCTCCTCTTCGAGCTGTGCCTGGACGGGCTCCATGGGTGAAAGCCCGGCCACCAGGCGCTCGCCAGCGTGCCCCACCTCCAGGCCCGGCTCCAGAGTGGGGCCCCGGTGACCCACGTCCGGGCGAGGGAACAGTGCTTCCATTTGTTTTAATCATCATAAGAGGTCTTTGGGCTGCACTTTGTCTGCTCCCTCACCTAGGACCTGTCTGCCTTGGGTGACCCTTCATGAAGCCCCTGACAGCATAGCTCCCAGGATCACTGGGACCTCAAACCCCTCCGCTACGATAAGAGGGGAGTGCTACCTTCATTATTGAAATATAGAAGGTGAGACTTGGTGAACTGTTTTATTATTATTATTATTATTATTATTATTGGGACTAAGCTGTTTAAATAAAGGTTGAATGAATTCAAACTAAAGGTAAACAAACACGTACATTTAGGAATGCATTACAGAACAATGTGTTTCACAACCACACCACATGTTCTTCAAAAGCTGATTCATTTATAGAAATGATGTTTTCACTCATTTGCTGCTGTGGTGCACGACTGCACAACTTCTGGACCAAGTGGAGTTTCATCCATCTTCTGGGAGAACCTTACACAGAAATACAACACAAAGGAGGAAACTATCAAAGTGCTGTTTTTGACATTTTTCTACCTGGATTATTGAGCATGCATCAGGATAAATTAAAATGCTCTTCTTGTTTCAGGGTTTTAAAACAACTTTTAACCAATGGATTAAAAGGAGTTACCAAATTGTAATTTTTCACCACTAACTTTATTAACAAAGACAGTCCTGGTGGAAAATAAATAATATCAGTGACATTAACTGTAACATGTTAAATACAATGACTGAGCAATAATGACAAATGATTTATTTTGTTACCACTAATTTAAGTATAAAAGGCAGTAATAGACAAAATACATAATAAAGTAGTAATGTGAGAAATATCGGCGATATTTACTGTAGCACAGATTAGTTTAGCTAATGTAGCTTGTATCTGCAGGCTGAGGGACATCTATGTGTATATTATTGTAATTACTTACTCTGCCAGCCATCAGAACTTTGTTATTAACATGAAGAGTTCGGACGTCCTTCACAAATCTGTTCAAACATTGATTATCCATCGATTTAACTTAACGCTGCGAAGCTCCTCCATTGTGTAGTTTAGGTCTTGTGTTCACTAAATAATTAACGATATCAGAGTAACTTATCAGTGATAACATGTCAGACATGATTTACTTCTCCATCTCATACAGGCCAACTCTGACCGCAGCTATTGTAAGCATATATCTTTCTCTTGCGCCTTGGTCAAGTCTGTCCATAAGCCATCTTGAGCGAATGCGGTCCAGCGCGAGCCTACAAGGCTGGAGGAAACACCATATTGAGCAGTACTGGTCACGTGCGTGTGAACTATATATTAATTCAATATGGCTGCAGCGTCAACCTCACAACCAACAGAAACACTCCGAAAATGAAGAGTGAGAGAAGGATTGATTTATTTCACATCTTCATTGTTATCATTTAAATTTTGTTTATTATTTACTAACTCTTAAATCAGACATGTACAAAACTACAACAAACATAATAATGTTTGATGACTGGCTGGTGCTTGTGTTTTTAATAATGGCTGGCTGGTGCTTGTGTGGGTGGTTGTTTGTTTGTGGTGATGGATGTTGTTGTTGTTTATGGTTGTTGTTGATGGTTGTTGTTTGTGGTGATGGTTGTTGTTGATGGTTGTTGTTTGTGGTGATGGTTGTTGTTGATGGTTG
>NW_023626963.1:0-2715 GCF_014905685.2 Nematolebias whitei | reverse complement strand
CTGACCCCGTGATGCCCACCCACTGCTCTAACCTCGCAAAGAGGATCTCGTGGTCAGTTGTATCAAAGGCAGATGTGAGGTCCAGTAAGAGAAGGAGCAAAGAATCACCAGCGTCTGTGAATAGGAGAATGTTGTTAAAAACCTTGAGTAGAGCAGTTTCAGTGCTGTGGAGAGGTTTAAAGCCAGACTGGAATAGCTCTAAGATGGCATTATCCTCTAGAAAGCATTTCAGCTGGGACTCCACTATTTTTTCCAGCAGTTTAGCGACAAATGGGAGTCTGGAGACAGGCCGGAAGTTGGACATGACTGAGGGGTCAAGGCTAGGTTTTTTCAGGAGAGGTTGGACAGCAGCATGTTTAAAAGTTATTGGTATCACACCTGAGGCTAAGCTGCTGTTCACAATGCCAAGAACAGGAGGGCCCAGAACAGGAAGAAGCTCCTTAAGGAGTCGAGGGGGGACAACGTCAAAAGGGGAGCCAGATGGCTTCATGCCGCACATGACCTGCTCCAGGGAAGACAGAGAGATGGGCTCGAAGTGGTCAAGAACAGCAACACAATGAGATGGGATGGACGGATCATGAGCAGGTGGAGAAATGAGTGCCCGGGTGTTTGCAACTTTTTCAGAAAAGAAATGGAGGAAGTTTTCACACAGCTCAGTTGAAGCTTCTAGAGGTGAAGGTTCACTGAGGTGTAGAACTGAGTTCAGGGTGGAAAAAAGGGCTCGGGGGTTGTGGGAGTTTGAGGCAATTATTGCAGAAAAGAACTTCGATTTGGCGGCTTTAACTGCCTTCTGATAATGATGCCAACTCTCCTTTAGGATTTGAAAAGAAACCTGCAGCCTGTCTTTCTTCCACCTGCGTTCAGCTCTCCTACACTGCTGTCTAACGGCTTGAGTGACGTCATTAAGCCATGGTTCTGATAAAAGTTTTGTTTTCCTGGTTTTAACGGGAGCAACACGGTCCAGAATATTTAAGCAAACAGAGTTAAGCTGAGAGGTTAGCTCCTCGGTGGAGAGAGACACTGAGAGCTGATTGATCCTCTCAGAGCTAAAAGCTTCAGTAAAACGTACAGCAGTGAAACGGTTAATGGCGCGTGAAGTACGTGCAGAATCACATGACTTAGCAGTAGGACAAGGCGGGATGATATCAAACAAGACAGGCATGTGGTCTGAGAGAACGTTGTCACCGATTACCAAATTACAAACAGAGACATCACGTGTTAAAATGAGATCCAGAGTGTGACCGTGTTGTTGGGTGGGAGCATTTACATGTTGAGTTAAATTAAATGAGTCCAACAAATCAAGGAAGTCCTTCACTAACGGCTTCTCCTGACAACAGACGTGAATATTAAAGTCACCAACAATAATAAAGTGATCATATCTTGGTGTGATGTAAGCCAGAAAATCAGAGAATTCACTTATGAAGTCCTTGGAACGAGGGGGGCGATAAACAATCGCACACAGAACGGGCGGGGAATGTCCGAGTTCAAAAGCACTCAACTCAAAACTGGAGCAGGGCATGAGGGTGGACAACTGTTTACAGGAAAAGTTTGATTTAAATACAGTTAATATTCCACCACCCCGCCGACCTGATGGCCGCGGGGCATTAAAACACAGACAGTCCGGAGGTAAAAGTTCCACCAAGGCGCTTGAATCACCCAAAGGCAACCAGGATTCAGTGAGAAAAAGAAAATCTTGTCCCTCGTCTTTAAAAAAGTAATTTAGAATAAAAGTCTTGTTGGCAACAGACCTTGTGTTGATGAGGCACGTCCTGGTCTGGTCCGACACAGAACCAGCCATGGTGGGGGTGGTGCGCGCCAACGGTTGCAGATTTTCAAAAACAGCGCCTCCAAGACGGTCCAAGCACCGGGCCGGTAGACAACACCCATATTTTCCCTGGTCCGGGCACGTAGGAAGCTGGCTGTGGAAACGTTGACCACGCAGAGCTTTGAGTTTTACCAGCCGGCCGGCACGTTTTCCCCGGCGTCTGGATCGATATCTCTGAGAAGGCAGGCTTGAGGCCCAGCGTAAACAAGCAGGCACGTCTGCCAGAAGGGGTGGAAGAGGGGGGGGGGGTCCCGAGTCACGATCAAAATGGTCCGAATCAGCGACAGCAGATACAGACAATCGAAGATCGAGGAGCTGTTGTCGGTCATACACAAGCAGCGAGTTGATATCCCAGACAAAAAAGGAAAAAAGCAGAAATAATCCAAACAGTATCGTCAGAGGTAGATTGCAGGCCATGTACACGGGCGCCATCTTACCGGAAGATCCCTAATAATCCCTGCTTCCTGCTGTCATAATCAAGGACAGCAGGAAGTGCTACTCGACCATCAAATTTCTGCTTTTGGCACCATTCTGCCGCAGCATGGCAGTCTGTCAATAGTGTGCTTCCCTGCAGAAAATGATAGAGACTTGTGTGGTTATTATGTGAATACCGTTACCTGTAAATACCATACCATACCATACCATACCATACCAATTTATTTATAGAGCACTTAAAACAGCAACAAGGCCAACCAAAGTGCTGTACAAAAGAAAACAAACATGCACAGCGGACAGGAAAACATAAAATAAAAATACAGATACAAATAGCAGCAGAAGCTAACTAAAATGGCCAACAGTGTAGAGTACAGACATGACCAAAACAAATCACACCACATTAAAGGCAAGAGAATAGAAGTGGGTCTTCAAGCGAGACTTAAAGACTGAGAGTG
>NW_023626962.1:0-2716 GCF_014905685.2 Nematolebias whitei | reverse complement strand
GTAGAGGACATCTGTCTCCTGGTGTTGGATGTAGAGGACATCTGTCTCCTGGTGTTGGATGTAGAGGATATCTGTCTCCTGGTGTTGGATGTAGAGGACATCTGTCTCCTGGTGTTAGATGTAGAGGACATCTGTCTCCTGGTGTTGGATTTTCATTCATTCAACCTTTATTTAGACAGGTTAATCCCATTGAGCCTCAAGGACTCATTTACAAGAGAGACCTGATTTCAACAAAGAATGATGACAACAACAGACAGTTATAAAAAGGCATACAGATAAAAAAAAATAATAATAATAATTTGGCAAAAAAAGTAACAAATACAGCTAGATAAATGTAGGTGAACGTAGAAAACTAAAAACAGGAACATGTCTGCATTGGTCTCTGCCAGGAGTCCAGCAGATTCTTAAAGCCACTTAGAGAGGTCAAGGTCGAGAGCTTCAGATCTTTTTGTAAGATATTCCAGGAAACAGGAGCGGAGTAGGAGAAGGCCCTTTTGCCTAGTTCAGTCCGCACTGAGGGAACACTGCAGGTAATAATAGCCTGAGACCGCACACTGTAGCTGCACTCACGCAGAGACATGTAGGAGGAGATGTATGAAGGCAGCAGACCAAGAAGTGATTTAAAGATGAAAATGTACCAGTGAGAGAGTCTGCGTGAAGTTAATGATGTCCAGTTAACCAGTAAATACAGGGTGCAGTGGTGGGTACGATAATCACAGCCAGTTATGAATCTTAGTGCAGCATGATAGACAGCATCCAACATCTGCAGGGTTCTTGTAGGAGGGTTCATGTAAATAATGTCACCGTAATCAATGGAGGGAAGGAAAGTCACAGATACAAGGCGTTTTCTAGCATTCAGGGTTAGACAGGACTTGTTTCTGAAAAAGAAACCCAGTTTAACTTTCAGTTTCTTTACCAAGTTTTCCACATGGAGCTTAAAAGAGAGATGTGAGTCGACCAAGATACCCAAATATTTATAGGAATCAACAAACTCAATAGGGACACCATTTGAGGATAAAATCGGAGGAAGAACTGCTGGGACCAACTTCCTGTTTGAAAAAACATCCCTTTGGTTTTGTTGGCATTTAGGAAAAGTTTGAGGTGAAACAAATCAGACTGGATGATGTTAAATGAGGATTGCAAAAGCTGGAAAGCCTTATCAACTGTTTTAGCTCGACAATAAACAACTGTGTCATCAGCATAGAAATGTATGGATGGATCAGGGATGCTCTGACCTACATTACCTATGTAGATGGTAAAGAGGGTGGGTCCTAAGACTGAGCCTTGCGGTACACCATTGTTGACTGTTAAATAACTGGAGGAAGTACCATTACGTTGAACACATTGCCTCCGGTCGAGAACCAACCAATGGTGTGCTCTAAGAAACCAATTTCTGAGAGTTTATGACACAAGATGTCATGATCCACAGTGTCAAAAGCTTTAGACAGGTCTAAGAAAAGAGCAGCACAATAATCCTTATCATCCAGTGCTTCAACAGTGTCATTAATGCCATTAGTGATAATGGACCCGTCCTTAAAACTCAACAGTCACGTAAACATGATGGTCAAATCCTGTTTTTTTCAGCTGAGACGGCTGTCTAAGCTGAAGCCTATACTCTCCAAAAAGAAACTTGAGACAGTGATCCACGCCTTCATAACATCTAGGCTTGATTACTGCAATTCACTTCTGTTTGGAATCAGTCAGTCCTCCATTGCTCGTCTACAACTGGTCCAAAATGCTGCAGCCCGATTTTTAACTGGTACAGGTACATGTAGAGCACATCACGCCAGTTTTGGCCTCCCTGCACTGGCTACCCATTCACCTTCGGATCCATTTCAAAATTCTCATGTATGTTTTTAAATCACTGAACAGTTCCGCCCCATCCTATCTCACTGATCTTCTGCAGCCATATGTCCCACCGCGCTCTCTGAGGTCAGCAGACCAGATGCTTCTCTCAGTCCCAGAAACCCGTCGTAAGCTCAGGGGTGACAGGGCTTTCTCTGTTGCAGGTCCACGACTGTGGAATGAGTTGCCACTGAGTGTCCGGCAGGCTCCCACACTCTCAGTCTTTAAGTCTCGCTTGAAGACCCACTTCTATTCGCTTGCATTTAACACGGTGTGATTTGTTTTGGCCCGGTCTGTTCTCTACTCTGTTGGCCATTTTAGTTAGCTTCTGCTGCTATTTGTGTCTGTATTTCTATTTTATGTTTTCCTGTCTGCTGTGCATGTTTGTGTTCTTTTGTACAGCACTTTGGTTGGCCTTGTTGCTGTTTTAAGTGCTATATAAATAAATTGGTATGGTATGGGTATGGTATTAAGAACCTTCAATGAAGCAGTGATTGTGCTGTGTTGTTTCCTGAAACCAGATTGATGTGGAGGTAAGATGTTAAATGAGTCCAGGTAATTTTTGATTTGAGAGTTTGTTTTTCTAGAACCTTGGCTAAAATGCAGAGTTTAGAGATTGGTCGATAGTTGTTCAGTGAGGTGGGGTCTCCTCCCTTCAGCAAAGGAAGAACAAAGGCTGTTTCCCAAGTGTCTGGACCTCTGCCTCCTGGTGTTGGATGTAGAGGACATCTGTCTCCTGGTGTTGGATGTAGAGGCCTGCTGTCTCCTGGTGTTGGATGTAGAGGACATCTGTCTCCTGGTGTTGGATGTAGAGGCCCTCTGTCTCCTGGTGTTGGATGTAGAGGACATCTGTCTCCTGGTGTTGGATGTA
>NW_023626961.1:0-2716 GCF_014905685.2 Nematolebias whitei | reverse complement strand
GTCGGCCATTTTGGGTCAAAGGTTAATTTTTGGGCGTTTTTAACGGCAAATTTTAACGAACTCCTCCTAGGGATTTTTAAGGATTGCCTTCAAACTTGGTTATTAGGCCTTTAAGACATTGGAGAGTAAAAGTTATCAAAAGCTTTCGGTTTCGTTTTGTTAAAGGGGCGTGGCCAGGCCTCAAAGTTGAGCTTCACGCCATAAATTTCCAAACGTTATAACTTTTACATTGAAAGACAGAATTGCACCAAATTTGGCACGACTCATTTCTGTCCCATGCCCGACGATACCCTGAGGTCATATTGTGACGTCATGAAAGCCCCGCCCCCTCAGAACAGGAAGTGACTTTTTTTGCTTGGAATGCTCCTTCTTTGACACCCTTCACATAATCAGGATGATCCTGTGTTAGAAGACAGACAAGATGGTCTGACTTGATTTAAACTAAAAACAGTTATAGCTGGAGGATGTGGGCGTGGCGCCATGGCGAATTAAAAAGTGACGCCGTTGCAATACGTTTGGCTCTAAATTGCACAGATTTGAGCCCAGATGAACCAAAATCACTATGATTGATCATTATCCAACTTTGAACAGGGTTCCATGATAAGTGGCCAAGAGCCTCAAGAGCGCCACCTACATTCTTCTTACAGTTATATCTCAGTGATACAACATCCGATCTGAACCAGATTTTTGGTGCGTCATTACTGAGAACTGTTGGACATTTTAGTTTTGTTGTTTAATATTTGACTCAAGTGCGCCCCCTACATTATTCAAACTGTTATATCTCAGTGATATATCATCCGATCTGGACCAGATTTTTGGTGCTTGACTAGTGAGCACTTAAACACAAAATGGTATTGTTGTTTTACTTTTGACTCAAGTGCGCCCCCTAGGTAAATCAAACTGTTATATCTCAGTGATATACCGTCCGATCTACATCAGATTTTTGGTGCTTGACTAGTGAGGACTTATGGGCACAGTGGTGTTGTTGTTTAATATTTGACTCAAGTGCGCCCCCTAGATAAATCAAACTGTTATATCTCAGTGATATATCGTCCGATCTGCACAAGATTTTTGGTGCTTGATTAGTGAGGACTCATGGACACAGTGGTGTTGTTGTTTAATATTTGACTCAAGTGCGCCACCTACATTATTTAATCAGTTATATCTGAATTATATATCAGCCAATCTGCACCAGATTTTTGGTGCATCATTAGTAAGCAGTTATGGACACATTAGTAGTGTTTTTGAACTTTTGACTCTAGAGCGCCCCCTACAATATTCCAACAGGTATATCTCAATGATATATCGTCCGTTCTGGACCAGATTTTGGTTGCGTCATTAGTAAGCAGTTATGGACACATTAGTAGTGTTTTTTAACTTTTGACTCTAGAGCGCCCCCTACATATTAAAACAGTTATATCCGCGGTCGCAGCTGATGTCAAAGGTTCTGTGAATGCGCACTCCGGGGAACGGGAGTGGGGCGGTAGCGTGAGCGTTCTCGATGGCGACCGGGAAGAGTCGCTCGAGTTCCCGCGGTCGCGGTAAGGCCGCAGCGGCGCTTCGCTGCGAGGGCCTTCAACGCTGCTTGCAGCTTTAATTGGTTTTGGTATTGTTTCTGAGGTAAGAATGAATTTTGTGTGTAAGTTAAGTTAGAGACTAAGAGGCCTTTAACTATGCCAACATGCAGTTCACTCGTTAAAATGTCATCTTTGCGGAGTCAATGTATATTAATGCTACCTTAAGTACCATAATCTACATTGGTCTCACAACGCTTAAGCCGAACCTACTCGAACAATTCTATTCGGGGGGATAGCTAATTCTTTTTGATGAGTCTCGCCATAGACTCCAAAAACATTTATGGGGAAACCAAACACCCAATCTCAAGTCTTTGGTTCAATTGTCTGTTGTCTTTTAGACCAAACTATATTTTACCATGTAAATCTAACTTAAACCAAGTTAGGAATGGAAAAATAGTTTGGAACACTCTTCTATAGGTATAAATCCCTATAACTACCCTTTTCAGCATGTTCCACCCTTTAACTGGTAGCTGTAGCTGTTCCCAATCATAATAGCTTACACACCAGGTGCATATAGGTTAAGGTCTTATGTAAAATCCCCTTCGTAAGCCCACCTTAAACCACATAATTGCATGTCACATTGAACCAGAACGGCACAGACTGGACGTCGCCCAGCGATGGCCTTCGCTGCAGGAGACCTGCAATCCTGACGTTGGTCTCCACTCTTCATCCAGTGGCCGCATCTTCAGTTCAATCCAAGGGAACCCCTCTGTATGCTGATCAATCAACACCTCCATTTGTTGTGGATTTACCGTTGTGGATTATATGACTTTTTCCAATGGATTACAGACTCTGTTTCCAAGGGGTTAAAGCATTGCTACAATGGAATTACCAAAAACATTATGGAATTACCATCAACACAATGGAATTACCAAAAACGTTGTGGATTACCTCCTTTGACTTTTGTTTTCCTTGCTGGATTACATCAAGCTCAAGGACATTCGAAGGCGTAAGTTCATGTTGGAATTCATCCCCATGGACAGGCGATGATTTCCAAAGGGGGGACTGTAGTGAACTAAGCCTCAGGTCAAATCCTGACCTTGAGGGCCTTCCTGGGACAAGAACTGTTATTTCATTGATTTGAGTCCAGAAACACAAGATTAAGTTCATCCAGAGACTTTCTAAGTGTCCTGCACTGA
>NW_023626960.1:0-2716 GCF_014905685.2 Nematolebias whitei | reverse complement strand
GCAACATTTGCAATTGGCTGATACCTACCACATGCATTTGTTTACTATAGAAAGAGTCCAAGTGAAACATTAGACTTATCCTCCATATTTGTTTACCTACACAGACTACAGCCAGTCACGTGACTCAACCGTACATGTGTTTTTTGGGAGATTCCAAGAACTTTGCATTCATTGAGTGTGGACCCGCATTTCACAACGGCATATCAAAATATCTGGAGAACTACTAAAGTAAACTCTTTCAAACGGGACCATCTGATACAGCTCATCATAAACTGTCTCATTTCATGCTATGCAATAAGCACCTTTAAAACAGGGGCTCACACATCAACCCAAGTTTACGTGGAAAAAAAAAAACTAGATTGTTTTGTTCACTCAGAGTAAAACAGAAAAGACTACTAGCAAAAAGACAGTTTTAACATTGGCAAGTCTTTTTCTGTATTTTCCACTAACAATGCTGTAATTAAAAGACTGAATTTCCTTTGGCAGGTCCTTCAGGGACTTGGTGTGTACTATACGGTAGCAGTCAAGTGTTGCAGGCAGACAGGTATCCCTTTGCTCAGCACTTTGTAATTTCACCCAAAACTGCTGCTGCTGCAGTTTGCAGGTTGGGGTCAGTTTGTAAAATAACAGGTAGACCATTAAAGGAAAACCTGTGTGCATCTAAAAACTGTGGATTGCTATCGCATATACACGGGTTAGTGTAATTCTGACTCCGATCTGTGCAAATTAAAATAAAATATTTCTATTTTGCAGTTGAATTCTTTGGAATATTTACTAAAAAGTGTAAACTTACAATATTTATTAAAAACAATTGAGTTGGCTGCGATATAGTTGACCAAATTGTCTGTCCAAACAGGTAAATGAGTCTTCGAGGCTCAATGTGATTTATCTGTTTAAATAAAGGTTGAATGAAAAGGAACCAAACATGTATTTTATAGCAATAGTTATGTAGAAACAATCTTCTTCCATAAAAATCTGGGTAAAAATCGTGCAAACTATAACATACCTTCCGTAAAAAGTGTGCAATACAACAGCAAAAAAGGCTTATACTGCATGTTACTCAACAAGTGTCTCAAAACTGAAGTAGGCAACG
The DNA here is from genome assembly GCF_014905685.2 of Nematolebias whitei. Taxonomy (NCBI): domain Eukaryota; kingdom Metazoa; phylum Chordata; class Actinopteri; order Cyprinodontiformes; family Rivulidae; genus Nematolebias; species Nematolebias whitei. The sequence continues at coordinate 1,623 of NW_023626960.1, read as the reverse complement.
ACCCTCATCCAACTTCAAAACGTCACTTCCCCCGCCTGCTTCCCCACACAATAGAGAAGCACAAACCTCGGCTGAGCTGCTCTGTATGAGTGCTCGTGGAGCTGAGTGATAAATTGTAATCCAGACACAACAATAGGCGAGCTTTGAAACACACTGTTTGTCTGCTAGAAATCCTGGTTGTACATGAGATGTACAGATAAAAACAGGCAGAGGGCTTAAACCAGACGTGAGAACCTGAACACGACAAAACACCTCTGTGGATTTGAGAAACACAAACCCAAACACAAAAATCTGCTGAACTAATGGATATAATGACTTGATATTGAGAAACAGCCTGAAACAGATGGACCTCTTGTGTATGCATTGAATTATTGACCTAGTGGGTAGAAAAGGCTGGAGGCTTATTGAAAGTCCCCCTTTTCTATTTTCATTCAATTTGTGTATCATTAGCTTGTTTGTGGATGGGGAATGTGGACCTGATCTGCGTCTGCTCTCATAAAGGCACATGTTCACGCACATGCACTAACTCAAATGCAGGATGAGAGGCTATTTGATGTGCTAAGAGCCAGCAGTGTTATGATTTCTCTGGAGGGTAAGCCACCCAGAGCAAAGGGAACACAAACTGCTGCAGAGCTACAGGTAGGCCAGCGTGGCAGCACTGAACTAGGAAGAAACAGCTGCCCGCTGACCCCCTGGGACATCCAGTCAGCCCACCGAACGGATGGCTCAGGTGTGCTTTACGAGCAACAGCATTTTTAATACATTCACTGTGACACCTACTTCAAACTCGCAGCCTCCTGCTGCCCAAACACTTCTCATTAGCTTCACTGGGCCTCTCCATGTCTACACCTCTCCAGCTCTGCAGCCACAGGGGAGCACAGAATCAAACAGTCTTGTTTCATGACTATACCAGTTAAAAGATCCTCCATACATTTTAAGACCATTCGAATCATAAACGCCTGTTGTTTTTTTGATCATCTATACCTCAATCAGGCAACAAAACATAAATAATTTAGCCTTGAATGGACATTTATAGGGGATTGAATAAAGCAAATAGAGAATAGTTGTAGAGAGTTAGCAAATACATATTCTGAAAAACTTCTAACTTCATTGACTACTTTCTGAAGCACCATAGATTTTATGACCTACTATTTTCGACTATTGAATCAAGTTTACAGATCAGAATACAAATAAACTGAAATATATGTTAAATTTTTTGAATTAATTGTAACGAGTCTGTATGGATCAGCACAAGACCTGACTCAGGACATTAAAATAAAAGGTTTTATTTATTAAAGGCGTTTGTCTGGGAAGGATCCGAGCCTCAGTTCTGGTCCAATCTTCTGTGGCAGGAGCAGGGCTGAGACAGAGAACGTTGGAGGGCTGGGCAGGAAACAGAATCCAGGGACGTAGCAGGGGTCGAGAGCCAGGAGCTGTGTGAACAGGCAAAAGGATGATCCGTAGTCGTGGTCGAAGAGGAGAGCGAGGTTGTACCATGTAGGCCGAGAGCGTGGTATCCAGACAGGGGCAAAGACAAAGCGAGGAGTAAAGAGGGAAGCTGTGGTCAAAAACGAAAAAACTAGGAACAAGCGAATGCTGGATAATTTACTGGCTGTGAGGCTT
>NW_023626959.1:0-2716 GCF_014905685.2 Nematolebias whitei | reverse complement strand
ATCGCAAATGAAGACAAGTTGCATGTCATGGTGAGAGTCAACTTCTCCAAGCGAAAGAAAAAAATGAGACTGGGCCAAGATTTGCTGCTAGAAGAGGTACGGATGAAGACACCACACCCATTGACACGGCGTGAGCTGTTAAGTCAAGTAGCTGGTTTATATGACCCAATCGGCTTAACAACACCAGCAAAGCAAAAAGGGGTAATTTTGGTCCGAAGAGCATTCCAGGAGGCAAAACCAAAGTGTAACATTGTCAAAGACACATGGGACCTTGCCTTATCTGATGAGCTCCATAGAGATGCGGTTGATCTATTTGAGGAGTATGTACAGCTAAGTAAAATCGCATTTCCAAGAGCCCTTACTCCTCCAGATGTCACTAAGGAACCCATTGCAATCACCTTTTCAGATGGCAGTGAAAACTCATATGGTGCTGTTCTTTACCTACGGTGGAACTGCTGCAAACAAATAACAGTTCGACTAGTAGAGTCAAAAGCAAAGTTGACACCTCTAGACCAGAAAGGGGATGCAGTCAAAGCAGAGCTTTGTGGTGCCGTCTTTGCAAGTCGTCTTAAAAAATATTTTGAGCAGCATGCCCAGATCAAGATCAGCCAGTGGTACCATTTATTGGACAGCCAAACAATTCTTGGAGCCATTCAGCGTGAGAGTTATGGATTTCGAACTTTCTTCGCTAATAGAATAGGAGAAATTCACAGCAGTACATGGATACAAGATTGGTGGTGGATACCTGGACAACTCAACATAGCCGACATTATCACTCGAGGAGCTGGGCCAAAAGAACTTGATGTTGATTCAGAGTGGCAGGAAGGTCCAACGTTCCTACACCTCCCCGAGTGTGAGTGGCCCATTATGTCTGCAAAAGAGGTGTCTACCGCAGCTCGAGAAAGCATTAATAATATGCAGAAGAAGTCCTTTGTAGCAACACTCACCAGAGCCCAAGCCAAGAAAGATCAAAGTTCTGAGCAAAGTTCTAAGCAAGGTTCTGAGCGGAGACCTCCTGATGGGGCAGCTGTAAAAAATTTGGTGGATGAAAGGCGCCTAATGTGTAGCCTAATGTGTCTGGTCAAGACTATTTCTTTCATTTGGAGGGCTGCCAGAAAATTTATATCTGGAAACAAGTCCATAAAGACACCAAAGTGGGAGGCAGTGCCAACTAGTGGGGTCATCACTGCTTTGGAACGTCAAGATGCTTTTAGAGACATCTGTCTTGCTGCTCAAGAGGGAGTGATCTTACCAGCTACCACTACAGACCGCCTGGTGGTGTACACAGAGGTAGAGACTGGATTACTAGTCTGTGGTGGGAGAATCCATGGTTTCAGAGAAGACGGCATGGCAGTCCCCCTTCTACCATCCTGTGCGTGGGTCTCTAATTTGTTGGCTCGAGAGGCACACAGTAAGGGTCATGAAGGTGTGGCTGCAACCCTGCTGAAAATGAGAAGAAAGGCCTGGGTCATTCAAGGGAGGAGAATTGCCAAAAAAGTGGTGGAAGACTGTATTATCTGCAAAAAATACAAAGCAAGAAGGTGCCAACAGATAATGGGGGATTTACCTCCTGAGAGAACCAAACCTGCAGCTCCGTTTGAGTTCACGACAGTTGACCTCTTTGGACCATACCTCGTCAAAGATATTGTCAAGAAAAGAGTCTCCATGAAAGTGTGGGGTGTCGTTTTCAGCTGCATGGCCAGCCGGGCTGTTCATGTAGTTCTGGTGGACACAATGTCAACAGAAAGCTTTTTGATGACTTACAAACGATTCACTGCAATTAGAGGACATCCAAGAAAGATCTGGTCCGATCCCGGAACAAATTTCATCGGTGCCAAGTCTGTATTAAGAGAACTGTACCAGTTCTTGGATTCTCAGGACAAAGATGCAATAGAGGAAATGTCAGCTCGGAAAGGCACCCAATGGGAGTGGATAATTAATCCAGCTGACTCACCTCATCGAAATGGAGCTGCTGAAGCTGCCGTCCGCATCATTAAGAAGGCACTCCAGAGTTTGGGTACCAATACTGGTCTTAATTATAATGAGCTTCAGACAACTTTCCAACTTGCTGCTAATCTTGCCAACGAGCGTCCCATTGATGCCCAGGTGCAGAGTCGGGAAGATTGCATCCTGTATGTATCACCCAACACACTCCTCTTAGGACGGGCCTCTCCAAGTGGTGACATCAGAACATTCGACTTTGCAAGCTACCCTTATAAAAGACTAAGAGAGATGCAGCATCAAGTCAACAGATTCTGGAGATTATGGAGCCAGCTTTCTGGCCCAAACTTATTTGTGAGAAACAAATGGCACACGTCGCATCGAAATGTCGCAGTTGGCGATATTGTTTGGCTATGTGACCAAAATGCGGTGCGGGGCCAATTCAAGTTAGGACGAGTCATGAGTGTTAACCCAGATGCTAAGGGTATAGTGCGGGATGTGAATGTCAAAGTTGTCCAAAGCTCCTGCATTCCTGTGACAAGACTCATACCAGACCAGCCTTTGTCTAGAGTCCTGAAAGAACCTGCACAAACTACTATCCTGCACAGAGATGTTCGGCGCCTGGTGGTTCTACTGCCAGTTGAGGAGCAAGTATAAAACTAAAAGGCAGTTCATAGGCATTGATTCTGCGATCTCTCCATCAATTCTGTGGGAAGATCGAGTGGGAGGTGTTCTGGTGAACTGCCAGGTAACCACTCCCCTTTGCCAGTCCCCT
>NW_023626958.1:0-2717 GCF_014905685.2 Nematolebias whitei | reverse complement strand
GCTCATGGACGGACGTCCTCACCTGTGTTCGTGGTCCCCCATGACCACAGGGGGGTGATGTTAGTCCATGCACATGACCTTCCGTCCGCAGGACATAAGGGTGACAATGCCACGCTGAAAGCATTAAAACAAATTGCTTATTGGCCTGGAATGAAAAAGGATGTCAAGGACTACATAAAAGGGTGCCTGATCTGTGGCCAGTTTCAACCATCCAGACCACTTCACAGAGCACCACTGCATAGTAGAGGCATTGCATTTCCATGGTCGGACCTCCAGATTGACTGGGTCGGACCACTCACTAAGACCTCTAGAGGAAATAAATATTTTCTCACGGTAACCTGCGCGTTTACCAAATGGGTAGAATGTCTACCAGCCCCTAATGACACAGCACAAACCACTGCTATGTTATTAATGAATCATGTATTTTCAAGGTTTGGACTTCCCCTTAGGGTGAACTCAGACCAAGGTACACACTTCACAGGTGAAGTAATGAAGGAACTGTGGAAGACGCTAGGCGTCAAAGCCAACTTCCATATTGGCTACCACCCACAGGCTTCAGGCCAGGTTGAGAGAGCAAACAGGACTGTGGTGAGTATTTTGAAAAAATACGTAGCCGCAAACCACAAGGACTGGGACGTGAAACTCCCTCTGGTCCTCATGGCCATAAGGGCCACTCCACACACGTCGACTGGCATCGCTCCTTTCGAGATGATGACGGGTCGACAAATGACTCTCCCTCTGCACCTGTTGTACCAACCAGGCGATGCTGCCATGGCAACAGCCTACACCACACAACAATACATGAAAGACTTGGAAAGACACCTTAAAAACACTTTTGCTTTCGCACAGAAAAACCTGGAAAAATCAGCTGAAGGACGCAAAGCGTACTACGACCAAAAGGCCTCTTACGAGGAACTCCAAGTGGGAGACAGGGTCTGGTACTACACGTTCGCACCCAAAACTGGGAGAGTAGAGTCCGGGACCGGAACTCTCGCCCGTAAGCTGATGCCCAGATGGACTGGACCCCATCTGATAATCGACAAAGTGTCTCCAATTATCTACCAGATAAAAATCAGTAAAGGCCAAAAAGAGCCAACTGTTAAATGGGTACATCGAAACCAGGTTAAACAACACAAGGCGTGCAATAACTCCTTAGGAGACAAAGATCTCACAAAATCTGACCTCGTGGGAACAAGGGTCATCCAAGCAGAAGATAACTAATGGATAATAAACTTAACCATAGTTTAAACTCACAGGACCTACCCTTGATAAAACGGGACAGCGTGACTGAAATCTGGCAACCAGGGTGAGGAGAAGCTGTGAAACGATGTTTCTAGATGCTTAGTCACTACTCTTGTCGGTGTTGAAACGTTGTTTAGTTGATTTTGGTATTGTTTCTGAGGAAAGAATGAATTTTGTTGTGTAGTAAGTTAGAGACTAAGAAGCCTTTGACCATGCCAACATGCAGTTCATTCACTAAATTGCAATCTTTGCGGAGTCAATGTATATTATTGCTACCTTGAGTACCATAATCTACATTGATCTCACAACGCTTAAGCCGAACCTACTTGAACAATTCTATTCGGGGGGATAGCTAATTCTTTTTGATAAGTCTCGCCATAGACTTCCAAAACATTTATGGGAAAACCAAACACCCAATCTCAAGTCGTTCGTCTAAAAGACAACAGACAATTGCACCAAACTATATTTTACCATGTAAAGCTAACTTAAACCAAGTTAGAAATGGAAAAATAGTTTGGAACACTTTTCTATAGGCATAAACCCCTGTAGTTAAACCTTTTCAGCATTCTCCACCCTTAACTGGTAGTTGTAGCTGTTCCCAACCATAATAGCTTACACACCAGATGCATATAGTTTAAGGCCTTATGTAAAATCCCCTTCATAAGCCCACCTTAAACCACATAATTGCATGACACATTGAACCAGAACGGCACAGGCTGGACGTCGCTGGAGACAACCTTCGCTGGAGGCGACCTGCAATCCTGACGTTGGTCTCCACTCTTCATCCAGTGGCCGCTTCTTCAGTTCAACCCAAGGGTACCCCTCTGTATGCTGATTAATCAACACTTCCAATCGTTGTGGATTTACCGTTGTGGATTATATGACTTTTTCAATGGATTACAGACTCTGTTTCCAAGGGGTTAAAGCATTGCTACAATGGAATTATCGAGACGATATGGAATTATAATCAACACAATGGAATACCAAGAACATTGTGGAATTACCTTGACTTTGTTTCCTTGCTGGATTACTTCTGACTTTGGTCTTCCTTGCTGGATTACTTTTGACTTTGGTCTTCCTTGCTGGATTACATCAAGCTCAAGGACATTTGAAGGTCTAAGTTCACGGTTGGAATTCATCCCCATGGACAGGTGATGATTTCCAAAGGGGGGACTGTAGTGAACCTGATCTGACCCTGATGACCCCAAATCTATCAGATGGACAGGGACTGTTATTTCATTGATCTGAATACAGTCTGAGCCATCTGATGACTTTCTTTCTTGAATTAATCAAGCAGAAAAGACAATTCTCTATGATCATCACTGTTTACAAATGTTTGATAATCAAATTGTGTTAGTTCACTCAATGTTACAGGTTGAAAAGAACTACTCATTTTTATTTTACATAAACAGTAAGTAATGATTTTTATTCCTCATTCAAAGAAGAAATCAGGTTAATATGCATTTCTTGATTTT
>NW_023626957.1:0-2717 GCF_014905685.2 Nematolebias whitei | reverse complement strand
AAGACATCTTTAAACTCCCACCTGGAAGACATGAACCAGTCAGAACATTGATGACAAAGGGGGTGGCTGGCATTGGGAAAACAGTCTTAACACAGAAGTTCCCTCTGGACTGGGCTGAAGACAAAGCCAACCAGGACATCCACTTCATGTTTCTATTCCATTCAAACTTCCGGTAAGATGGCGCCCGTGTACATGGCTTGCAATCCACCTCTGCTGATGGTATTCGGATTATTTTTGTTTTGTTCGTTTTTTATCTGTGGCATAAATTCACTCCTGATGTATGACCGACAACAGCTTCTGGATCTTCATTTTTCTGTCATTGATGTCGCTTATTTGGACCATTATCAACGTACCCCCCCCCCCCCCGGCAGATGTGCCAGTTTACCTCCGCTGGGCTCCTCACCTGCCTGCCCGGAGACATTGCTTCAGACGCCGGGGAAAACGTGCTGGTCAGCTGGTGAAGCTTAAAGCTCTGCGCGCTACATCTTCCTCTACAGCTGGTGGTCATGGTTTCCATCGCCAGCTTCCCGCGTGCCCGGGCCAGGTAAACAACGGGAGTTGTCTGCCGGTGCACCACTCGGACCGACCTGGAGGGGCTGTTATTGAAAACCTGCGGCCATTAGCGTGCGCAAACTCCACCGCAGCTGGCTCCACTTTGAACAGTATCCGGATGTGTTTGGTCAACGCAAGATCTGTTACCAACAAAACTTTTATCCTCAGGGATTACTTTCAAGAGCATGAGTTAGACTTTTTCTGCATCACAGAGACTTGGATGTCTCCGGGTGAGTCCAGCGCCTTGACGGAATTATTGCCACTGAACTGTCTGTGTTTTAACACACCGTGGCCATCAGGCCGGCGCGGTGGTGGATTATTAACAATATTCAAATCAACTTTTGACTGTAAACAACTGCCCATCCCAGTTTCCCACGCCAGCTTTGAGCTGAGCGTCTTTGAACTTGGACATTCACCTCAGATTTTATTTGCACTCGCCCACCTCGATCTAAGGATTTCATAAATGAGTTTTCTGACTTCTTAGCTGAAATCACACCAAAATATTAGCATGTTTTCATTATTGGGGACTTTAATTTGCACGTGTGCTGTCAGGAGAAGCCCTTGGTTAAGGACTTTTTAGATTTATTGGACTCATTTAATCTAACGCAGCATGTAAACGGTCCCACCCAAGAGCGTGGACATACACTGGACCTTGTTTTAACTCATGATGTGACTGTTAATAATATTGTTATTGGTGATAATGTTTTTTCTGACCACATGCCAGTCCAGTTTGAGTTCACCCTCCCCCATATAACTCCTAAGTTGTGCATTCCCGCACGTAGTACCCGGGCTATTAACCTTTTCACTGCCGTGCGTTTCACAGATGTTTATAACTCTGAAATGATAGTTCAGCCCCCGGTGTTTCTCACCACCACTGAGGAGCTGACATCCCAGTTCAACTCTGTCTGCTTAAAGACTCTGGATCATGTTGCACCTGTTAAAACCAAAAAATCAAAACTCAGAGCAGAACCTTGGCTGAGTGACGTCACCAAGGCTGTTGGGCAGCAATGTAGGAGGGCGGAGCGAAAGTGGAGGAAAGACAGGCTGCAGGTCTCTTTTCAAATACTTAAAGAGAGATGGTGCCATTATCAGAAAGTGGTGAAAGCTGCTAAATCCAAATACTTTTCTGATATAATTACCTCAAACTTTCGCAACCCACGTGTCCTCTTCTCCACCATAAACTCTGTTCTCCACCTCACTGAACCATCACCTATGGATGCCTCGACTGAGCTGTGTGACAACTTCTTACATTTCTTTTTGGAAAAAATTGCGACCACCAGGGCTCTCATTTCCCCTCCAAATCATGACCCATCCATCCCACCTCAATCTGTAGCTCTACTTGACCATTTTGAACCCATCACACTATCTTCTCTAGAGCAGGTCATGTGCAGCTTGAAACTTTCTGGTTCTCCCTTTAATGTAGTCCCCCTTGACTACTAAAGGAGGTTTTTCCCACTCTTGGTTCATCCATTCTTGATATAGTGAACAGTAGTTTATCCACTGGCGTGGTGCCAAAACCCTTTAAACATGCTGCTGTCCAGCCTCTCCTGAAAACACCAAACCTTGACCCCTCAGTCGTATCCAACTTCCGGCCTGTCTCGAAAATCCCATTTGTTTCTAAACTACTGGAGAAAATAGTCGAGTCCCAGTTTAAGTGCTTCCTGGAAGGTCACACCATCTTAGAGCTATTCCAATCTGGCTTTAAATCTCTCCACAGCACTTAAACTGCCCTGCTGAAGGTCTTTAACAACATCTTCAGATCCACAGATACTGGTGATTCTGTGCTGCTTGTCCTGTTGGACCTCACAGCCTCCTTTGACACCATCGACCATGAGATCCTCATTGATAGGTTAGAGCAGTGGGTGGGCATCACAGGGTCAGCCCTCAATTGGTTCAGATCTTACTTAGCTGACAGATCCTTTTGTGTCTCCATCAAGAATTTTAGTTCCGCAGAGGCAGAGCTTAAATGGGGGGTTCCGCAGGGGTCCATCCTGGGTCCCCTCCTATTCTCTTTATACCTGCTGCCGCTTGGTGCTATTTTCCGGAAACACAACATGCCCTTCCACTTCTATGCCGATGACTGTCAAATTTACTTCTGATATAGGAATGATTATTTTGATGCTTTTATGTCAATTTATACTTATACTCACTTTATATGCAGCTTA
>NW_023626956.1:0-2717 GCF_014905685.2 Nematolebias whitei | reverse complement strand
GCTGCAGAAAGAAAAGCTTTGCAGAGAGTGGTGAAGGCTGCACAGAAATCTGTTGGAATCAGTCTCCCCACCATCACAGACATCTACACCTCCAGATGCAGGAAGAGGGCCACCTGCATCATGAAGGACCCCACCCACCCAGCACACACACTTTTTGCCCCACTCCCCTCAGGAAGGAGGTTAAGGAGCATTAAGTGTAGAACCACTAGACTGAGGAACAGCTTCTACCCTGAGGCTGTTAGACTCATGAATCTCTAACTAGAATAATCACTGTGAAAAACCATATCATGTTGCTGCTGATCTGTTTCGTGTTGCTGCTGATCTGTTTCAATGTTGGTGTGTTCATGCGTGCACATCTGCTCACAGACTCATGTTCATGTTTGTGCTGATGTTCAATGTTTTATGTTATGAGTGCTTAGTGTATATTTAGTTGATGTTTTTCTTAGTTCATATCTTAGATGTTATTACTGTTTTTCTTATACATTTTATTGTTGGATGTAACTGGGACCCTGTGTACATAATTTCGTTCCACCACATGTACCACATGAGGTGCGAATGACAATAAAGAAACTCTGACTCTGACTCTGAACAGATTTGTCTCACTGTTTTGCAAGAAACTTGTCAGTTTTGTCTCTTTCTCACCCTTAATTAATGCATAATAAGCAGTTATTAACGATTTATAAAGTGTTTATAGAGGAATTAATAATGTGTCTATAAACTATTTATTAGCATCTATAAGGGGAAAATTATTGTAAAGTGGTATCAAACTTTTAATTAAAACGATTTTAAGTTGAAAGAGGAAAGTCTGGCAACTTTGGAGGAAAATATAAAGAAGTGACAGTCTTCATTTCCTCATTTTCATGTTCTCATGCTTGGATGTGGGTTCCAGTGTGTCCCAGTAATTTCGTCCATACCTTGGTACATTACAATCATCCCACTGCTCACCGTCCTCACCGTAAGAGGGCTCAAAGACCTCATCACGGACATGGTAAGACCATGAAGATAATTTTCTTGCTACATGTCAAAGCCTGAGCTGCATGGATCGCTCATGGTCTCAGAATACAACCAGCCTCATGCATTATGATTTTGACTGTTCAGTCTATTTAAGCTCCCGTTCCTCTCCTTCATTGTCCTCATTGACTCCTTGTCCTCTCCTCATTGACAAACCCAGTCATCCCCGCAGCATTAATTTTCTTTCCTATCATTAAAGCTTTTTCTTTTAAATGCAGGCGTGATGTTTTGCATGGAGAATTCTCTGGTTAAGTGCATCACTGAGTTACGGTCGTTAACAGCTCTGGGTGAAACGCTTACTTGACCCCTCTTTATTGACTAATCATTTAGTGGAGGGCGTAAATCTCCCAGCTGGTGTCACTGTAGAGCCCCATAATGGCATCTCTCCTTCTTCCTCTCTCCTGTTCAGTCTTTCATGGCCACCCTCATTCCCTCTCTCAATGCTCCTTGTCCATCACTCTGATCCCTTCTCCTCGTCACCTGTCTCCATCTTTCCTCTAATGCTCTTTTTCACTCTTTCCACTTGTCTCTGTTTGTCTCTCTGTCTCTGATTCAGGGAAGGAGACGCTCTGACACTGAGATTAACTCTCGACCCTGTGACGTACTCATCTCCCAGAGGTGAGGACAAAGACACAGGGTTATTCTCTCAGGAGTCAGCACAGCTCCATTTTGAAACAAACCACTAATGAATCTCCAATGAAGTGTAAACCACTGGATTCCTGGATGGTCCCTTCAATAATTAGAGCAAGGCAAAACAAAGTATTTTCTGTGTGGATCAGAGGACAAACCTCTTCGTAATCAGGAATCGTCTTCAAATTGTCCTAATCACAATAAATAAATAAACATTTTCTGCAAAATGTCATTTTTATTGGGCTTCACCAAACATGTTAGCTATGCAAACTAATGTTTTATACCTATAAAAACAAAAAGAATGAAAATCAGCTGCTGCCGTTTGCACATTTTTTAAAGAGATGAAGTACCAGTTTTGTTTTTGATTTATGTACTCTATGCATATCTATGTTTACTGCTTGTGAAAATGTAACAAACTATTTCCATAAATTTGTCAAGCAAATTAGAAATGCAAATTGTATTTTATATAACATATTTCTCTTAGTTTCAGCACAAAGCAGTGGAAAGATTTGTGTGTGGGAGATGTGCTGCGGATCCACAAAGACCAAGTCATCCCTGTGAGCCCCTGAATTTAGAAAATATGAAAACTAACAGCTCTATAAAAGTTTGATTGTTTTGTTGTAAGTGAGCTATGTGATGGAAAAATGTTTAACATTCCTATTTTTAGCACAAGAGCTAGAGTTTTATTTTGTTTGGACTCAGGTTATCAGTTTGCATCAGTAACAATTCGCAATCTAAATCATCCATTGTGTGTGTGTGTGTGTGTGTGTGTGCGTGCGTGCGTGTGTGTGTGCATGCATGTGTGTATCTGTGTGTGTGTGTGTTTAAATCTTTCCTTGCTCCTAGGCAGATGTTCTTCTTCTATGCAGTTCAGAGCCTCACAGTCTGTGTTATGTGGAAACAGCTGACATTGATGGGTACAAAAATATAATTTTCAAGATTCTTTATTGTCATTCGCATCACGTGTGGTACATGAGGTGGAACAAAATTGTGTACACAGGGCCGAGTTACATTCAACAATAGCAACAATATAACGTGTAAAAAGAAACAGTAAATAAGGATCTAAAATATAAACT
>NW_023626955.1:0-2717 GCF_014905685.2 Nematolebias whitei | reverse complement strand
AACAGAGTGATAAATAAAAGGAAAAACAGAGTGTAAACTGTGACAGATCCCCCCCTTAAGGCGCGGCACCTGACGCGCCCCGAGGTTGGTCCGGGTGGAGACGATGGAAGTCTTTGATGAGGGACTTGTCGATGATGTGACGGGAGGGGACCCAAGAGCGTTCCTCTGGGCTGTATCCCTCCCAGTCGACCAGATAGTGGACTCCTCGGCCCCATCTCCTGGAACGAAGGAGTCGACGTACGGTGTAGGCGGGTGCCCCATCGATGATCCGGGCGGGTGGGGGGGTTTCTGGGGCGGGGTGAAAATGGGAGGGCAAGAAGGGCTTGATCTTGGATACGTGGAAAGATGGGTGGATTCTCATGGACTTGGGTAGAGATAGGCGGACAGAAACTGGGTTGATGACTTTGGATATGGGGAAAGGGCCAATAAAACGGGGAGCAAGTTTGCGTGAGTCTACTTTTAATGGGAGGTCTCTGGTGGAGAGCCATACCTTTTGACCCTCCTGATAAGTGGGTTGTTGAGACCTCCGCCGGTTAGCCCCTTTAACGTAGGCTGCGGAGGTCTCCAGGAGGGCTCGTCTGGCTCTCCGCCAAATGCGTTGGCAGCGTAAGGCTGACTGGTGAGCAGAGGGTACTTGGGCTTCACGTTCCTGGAGGGTGATAAGAGGGGGCTGAAAACCAAAAACAGTATAAAACGGGGACAGACCGGTAGCAGATGAAGGGACGGTGTTGAGGCCGTGTTCGACCCAGGACAGGTTGGGGGACCACTGGCTGGGATCCTTCTGACAGAGGATCCTCAGCTTGGCCTCGACCTCCTGGTTCGCCCTCTCCGTCTGGCCATCCGTCTGGGGATGAAAGCCAGAGGAGAGGCTAATGGAGACCCCCAGGAGGTCGCAAAACTCTCTCCAGAATTTAGAGATAAACTGAGGTCCTCTGTCAGAAACGATATCCGTTGGCAGACCGTGCAGGCGAAAAACCTCACGTGACATGATCCCAGCCAGGACCTTGGCTGAGGGGAGCTTGGGAAGGGGGACCAGGTGGACCATTTTGGAGAACCGGTCAACGACCGTCAGAATGACGGTGTTGCCAGCAGAGGAGGGAAGACCAGTGATGAAATCAAGGCTGATGTGGGACCATGGGCGTGACGGGATAGGAAGGGGACGGAGGAGACCAGAAGGGGGACGACGTGAGGATTTTGCTTGGGAACAGGCAGGGCAGGATAAAACAAAAGAGCGCACGTCCTGGTTTAGCGTGGGCCACCAGAACTGTGCGCGAACTAAAGAGACAGTCTTAGAAAAACCAGGGTGACAAACTAGGCGGGAGCTGTGGCAAAACTTGAGGACTTCTTGAATAAAATCAGGGGGTACAAATAATCGGTCAGGGGGACAGTTGGTTGGAGGAGGGTGCAACTGGTTGGCCTGTCGCAGGTCCAGTTCCAATTGAGTGACAGCCAGGCGGGCAGAGTTCGGGAGGATAAACTCCCCGGTGGGAGGGGGCGAGGAACAAGAATCCTCCTCCATGATGCGAGAGAGGGCATCAGGTTTGGTGTTCTTGTGACCGGGTCTATAGGTGAGTGCAAAGTTGAAACGAGAAAAGAAAAGTGCCCACCTGGCTTGTCGAGGGTTGAGGCGTTTGGCCGACTTAAGGTACTCGAGATTTTTATGGTCGGTCCAAACCTGGAATTGGAACTGGGCGCCCTCCAACCAGTGCCTCCACTCCTCCAGCGCCAGCTTAACAGCGAGCAGTTCACGTTCCCCGACGTCGTAGTTCCGTTCAGCTGGTGATAGGCTTCTAGAGAAGAAAGCACAGGGGTGAATAATTCCTTCCTCGTTTTGTTGACTGAGAACTGCCCCCACACCCACACTAGACGCGTCTACTTCTAAGATAAATGGTACATCGGGGTTGGGGGTATGGAGAACAGGGGCAGTAGAAAACAGAGTCTTTAATTTATTAAAGGCTGCATTAGCTGCCTCAGTCCATAGGAACCTCTTTTTAGAGGAGGTGAGAACATGGAGGGGGTTAGCAATGAGGCTATAGTCTTTAATGAATCTACGATAAAAGTTGGCAAACCCCAAGAATCTCTGTAGCTGTTTCCGATCCTTGGGTACTGGCCAATCTAGTACCGTAGACACCTTATCGTGACTCATTTCAACCAAGTTTGGTGAAATCTTAAAACCGAGAAAGGATGTGGATGACTGGTGGAAATCGCATTTTTCAGCTTTGACAAATAGATTATTTTGTAGTAACCGGGTGAGAACAGATCTGACGTGTTTTTTGTGTGATGTTAAGTCTTTGGAAAAAATTAATATATCGTCAAGGTAAACAAAAACAAACTGATTGACCATGTCCCTTAGGACATCATTGACCAGAGACTGGAACACTGCTGGGGCGTTGGTCAAACCAAAGGGCATGACCAAATATTCGTAGTGACCATTGGGTGCGTTGAAGGCCGTCTTCCACTCATCTCCCTCACGGATGCGTATCAGATGATACGCATTACGGAGGTCAAGTTTGGTGAAGACGGAAGCGCCTTGGATGAGGTCAAAGGCGGATGACATTAAAGGGAGAGGGTATTTGTTCTTAATGGTTATCTTGTTTAACCCTCTATAGTCTATGTAGGGTCTTAAGGATCCGTCCTTTTTCCCCACAAAGAAGAACCCAGCTCCTGCTGGGGAGGTAGAGGGTCTGATGATGCCGGCTTGAAGCGAGGTCTTGATG
>NW_023626954.1:0-2718 GCF_014905685.2 Nematolebias whitei | reverse complement strand
CTATGGCCAGTTTTAAAACCAAATGGTAAGTGGAGACTTACCATAGACTACAGGAAGCTAAATAAACAAGTACCTTTATCCAGGTGGCCAATGACTCAGCTCCATCAGGAACTGCCAAAGGTCACCGATGGTAAGTACTTCTCGACCCTCGACGTCGCCTCTGGTTTTTGGACCATCCCTGTGCGCGCCGAGGACCAACACAAACTAGCTTTCACTTTTGGCAGCCGACAATACACCTTTACCAGGTGTCCCTTTGGCTACGCTAACTCACCTGCAGAGTTCAACATCTTTTTGAACAAAGCATGTCCAGACGCCCACGAGCGTGGGACACTGATCTACGTGGACGACATCCTTTTGAGGCAGCCAACACTGGATTCTCATTTGGCTGAGATCGACCACGTCCTAAATCAGCTAACAACTGCTGGTGCTAAAATCTCACTGTCAAAGTGCCAGTGGTGCAGAACCAAAGTGGACTACGTTGGCCTCCTAGTAGGTCCAGACGGAGTACAACCACAATTGACTCGCACCCAAGGCCTAGACAACCTCAAAGTCCCAACCAATCTCAAAGAACTACAGAGTTTCTTGGGAGTGTGTAACTACTCTCGCCAGTTCATAGAGCATTATGCGGATCTCGCAAAACCACTAACTGAACTCTTAAAGAAAGACGTTCCTTTTGTCTGGACTGATACACAACAGCAGGCAATGAACGCTCTCAAAGACAGGCTCAAGCTAGCCCCATGTCTAGTCTACCCAGACTACAACAAAGAGTTCTACTTGGAAGTGGGCTTCTCAACTTACTGCATGAGTGCAGGTCTGTACCAAATACACGACAAAGACAGGCGTGTTGTGGTCTACGCCAGCAAAACAATGGCAGGCCCTGAATTACGGTATTCAGACTGTGAGAAGGCTCTATTGACCACTGTGTGGGCAGTGAAACATTTCTCCTGCTATATTGGTGGACAGAGGATTATTGTTGAGACACAACACCAGCCAGTAACGTTTCTGAACAGCCAACGCATCAGAGATGGTGTGGTGACAAACTCACGCGTTGCAACATGGCTAATGGCACTTCAAAGTTTCAACCTAGACATCCGCTACGGTCAAAATAAGAAGTCGCACTTGGGCACTGATTTGGCAATCTGCCAAGAATGTACACAGGATGTACCAGCCACCCAACAGCCGGTTGTGAACAAACCCTCAACTGCTGAGGACCCAAATCACCACTTCTTTGATAGCAATATCTGCAAAGATATGGCAACAATGTACGTGGATGGATGTTCATTCCACCACGAGACAATCTGCAAAGCTGGTGTTGGAGGAGTACTCCTCTAGGACCAAGAACATGTCACATTTGGCTATAAATTAGGCTCTCAGTCTTCTCAGTACGTTGAAATAGCAGCAATCCTAATAGCCCTATGGATGGCGGTGGAACGCTCCATCCAAACGCTAGTCATCTGCACTGACTCTAACTATGCTCGACTCAGTTTCTTGTGTCATCTCGCTCTGTGGAAACAGAACGGTTTTCTCACAAGTAACAAAAAGGTGGTAAAACACAAAGAGCTTTTCATGACATGTGATCACTTAGTGACATCACATGATCTACAGATATTCTGGAAGAAAGTTCCAGGACACTCCAGAGTCCCAGGCGATGACAAGTACTACAATGACCTTGCAGACTCCCTAGCCAAGGAAGGAGCCGTTGACGGACCCACGTGGTCCTTTGACCCCTCCTGGCTACTCAACACTCAGTCGTCACAAGCTACAACTGAGGTAATGGCAGTCACACGTGCACAAGCTGCAGCTAAACCTGCTGATAACACAGTTTCTGTGCGCCCAATGCTGACTGACCCAGACATCATCCAACTTCAGAAGTTGGATCCTGCAATTAACTCGATGATGCTGTATCTGACTGACCCAGACAAATACACTCCATCGAAAGACGAGCTGGATTCCAATCCAGACCTCAAAGTCCTCTTTCAGCTGCGCAAACAGCTAAAACTACTTAAAGGCATCCTAACTTTCGCTCATGGACGGACGTCCTCACCTGTGTTCGTGGTCCCCCATGACCACAGGGGGGTGATGTTAGTCCATGCACATGACCTTCCGTCTGTAGGACATAAGGGTGACAATGCCACGCTGAAAGCATTAAAACAGATTGCTTATTGGCCTGGAATGAAAAAGGATGTCAAGGACTACATAAAAGGGTGCCTGATCTGTGGCCAGTTTCAACCATCCAGACCACTTCACAGAGCACCACTGCATAGTAGAGGCATTGCATTTCCATGGTCGGACCTCCAGATTGACTGGGTCGGACCACTCACTAAGACCTCTAGAGGAAATAAATATTTTCTCACGGTAACCTGCGCGTTTACCAAATGGGTAGAATGTCTACCAGCCCCTAATGACATAGCACAAACCACTGCTATGTTGTTAATGAATCATGTATTTTCAAGGTTTGGACTTCCCCTTAGGGTGAACTCAGACCAAGGTACACACTTCACAGGTGAAGTAATGAAGGAACTGTGGAAGACGCTAGGCGTCAAAGCCAACTTCCATATTGGCTACCACCCACAGGCTTCAGGCCAGGTTGAGAGAGCAAACAGGACTGTGGTGAGTATTTTGAAAAAATACGTAGCTGCAAACCACAAGGACTGGGACGTGAAACTCCCTCTGGTCCTCATGGCCATAAGGGCCACTCCACACACGTCGACTGGCATC
>NW_023626953.1:0-2718 GCF_014905685.2 Nematolebias whitei | reverse complement strand
CACCCAGCACACACACTTTTTGCCCCACTCCCCTCAGGAAGGAGGTTAAGGAGCATTAAGTGTAGAACCACTAGACTGAGGAACAGCTTCTACCCTGAGGCTGTTAGACTCATGAATCTCTAACTAGAATAATCACTGTGAAAAACCATATCATGTTGCTGCTGATCTGTTTCATGTTGCTGCTGATCTGTTTCAATGTTGATGTGTTCATGCGTGCACATCTGCTCACAGACTCATGTTCATGTTTGTGCTGATGTTCAATGTTTTATGTTATGAGTGCTTAGTGTATATTTAGTTGATGTTTTTCTTAGTTCATATCTTAGATGTTATGACTGTTTTTCTTATACATTTTATTGTTGGATGTAACTGGGACCTTGTGTACATAATTTCGCTCCACCACATGTACCACATGAGGTGCGAATGACAATAAAGAAACTCTGACTCTGACTCTGAACATTTAGAAATGGTATGAACTAAACACACTTTTGATTATCAAGATGTACAGTAGTAAAATAGTAATGATAATGTAAAAAGAAGAGTGTTCTTTCAATTGATTAATTCAGGATGCAATTAAATAGTCTCTTGATGAGATCATTTGTATTTCTGGATTCAAATCAATGAAATAACAGTTCCTGTCCCCTGAAGGTCTTCAGAGACAGATTGAGGTCGGAGGTCTAGTTCACTACAGTCCCCCCTTTGGAAATCATCGCCTGTCCATGGGGATGAATTCCAACATGAACTTACACCTCCGAATGTCCTTGATCTTGATGTAATCCAGCAAGAGGAAAACAAAAGTCAAGGAAAGTAATCCCACAATGGTCTTGGTAATTCCATAATGTTGTTGGTAATTCCATTGCAGCAACGCTTTAACCCCTTGGACACAAAGTCTGTAATCCATTGGAAAAAGTCATATAATCCACAACGATAAATCCACAATTGGAGGTGTTGATTGATCAGCATGCAGAGGGGTTCCCTCGATTGAACTGCAGAGGTGACCAATGGATGGAGTTTGGAGACCCACGTTGGAGTTGTAGGTCCCTTCAGCGAAGGTTGCTGCTGGTGGTTCCCAGTGGATGCCATTCTGGTTCTATGTGTTCATGCATTTATGTGGTTTTAGTTGGACTTATGAGTGGGGTTTTACATAAGACCTTAACCTATATGCACCTGGTGTGTAAGCTATCATGGTTTAGATCAGCTACAGGTACCAATTAAAGGGTGGGTCATGCTGAAAAAGTATATATATAGGGATTTATACCTATAGAAGGGCATTCCAAACTATTTTTCCATTCCTAACTTGGTTTAAGTTAGATTTACATGGCAAAATATAGTTTGGTTCAATTGTCTGTTGTCCCTTTAGACGAACGACTTGAGGTTTGGTTTTTGGTTTCCCCCTAAATGTTTTTGGAGTCTATGGTGAGACTCAACTTAAGGATTAGCTAGCCCCCCCCCCCCACACACACACACCGAATAGGATTGTTCGAGTAGGTTTGGCTTGAACGTCATAAGACCATTGTAGGTTATGGTACTTAAGGCAGCATTAATCTACATTGACTCCTCAAAGATTGAAGTTTAACAAATGAACTGCATGTTGGCATAGTTAAAGTCCTCATAGTCTCTAACTGAAGTACACACAAAATTCATTCTTGCTGGGGGTGTTCAGAAACAATACCAAAACCAAATAAACAATGTTTCAACATCGACAAAAGTAGTGATTAAGTAACTAGAAACAACGTTTCACTGCAACACTCACTCTGGTTGTCAGATTCGATCACGTTATCGCGTCTGAGTTGTTATCTTAACACTTAATTAAGCTTAGGCTTATTTAGTTTCTGCTTGGACAACCCTTTTTCCCACGAGGTCTGAGTTTGTGAGATCTTTGTCTCCTGTGGAGTTATTGAACGCCTTGTGTAGTTTGAATGCAATGCCTCTACTTTGCAGTGGTGCTCTGTGGAGTGGTCTGGACGTCTGAAACTGGCCACAGACCAGGCACCATTTTATGTAGTCCTTGACATCCTTTTTCATCCCAGGCCAATAAGCAACTTGTTTTAATGCTTTCAGCGTGTCGTTATCTCCCTTGTGTCCTGCGGACGGGAGGTCATGCGCGTGAACTAACATCACCCCCCTGTGGTCATGGGGGACCACGAACACGGGTGAGGACGTCGGTCCATGAGCAAAAGTTAGGATGCCCTTGATTAGTTTTAGCTGTTTGCGCAGCTGAAAGAGGACTTTAAGGTCTGGATTGGAATCCAGGTCGACTTCGGACGGAGTGTTTTTGTCTGGGTCAGTCAAGTACAGTATCATCGAGTTTATCGCAGGATCCAACTTCTGAAGTTGGATGATGTCTGGGTCAGTCAGCACGGGTTGCACAGAGACTGTGTCGTCAGCCGGTTTGGCTGCAGCCTGTGCACGTGTGACTGCCATTACCTTGGCTGTAGGTTGTACTGACAGAGTTGCGAGCAGCAGGAGGGGTCAAAGGACCACGGAGGGCCGTCCACGGCTCCGTCCTTGGCTAGGAAGTCTGCAAGGTCATTATACCGCTTGTCATTGCCTAGGACTCTTGAATGTCCTGGAACCTTCTTCCAGTAGACCTGTAGGTCGTGTGATGTCACCAAGTGATCACATGCCATGAAAAGCTCTTTGTGTTTGACCACTTTCTTGTTGCTTGTGAGAATGTCACGATCCTCAGTGTTGGAACCCAATTGCAGAGAGGCGAGCGAG
>NW_023626952.1:0-2718 GCF_014905685.2 Nematolebias whitei | reverse complement strand
AGCCTCTTGGATGAGGGGCGAAACGTTTCTTTTTAACAAAAAAAAACGAAGTCCAGATGACATGATTCAACCTTTTTTGTTGTTATATACCTGGATGACTGAGAAAACAAACTTTGTGTTTTTGAAACCATTAGTGAAAAGGCCAGACTTCAGGGGTATCTGAGGCAGGCTTGAAACACAAGAGTCAGGGTGGCTTCTGGGTAATACCAGATGGCTAGGCCTCAGACTGACGAAGCCTCTTGGATGAGGGGCGAAACGTTTCTTTTTAACAAAAAAAAACAAAGTCCAGATGACATGATT
Source organism: Nematolebias whitei (assembly GCF_014905685.2). Lineage (NCBI taxonomy): Eukaryota > Metazoa > Chordata > Actinopteri > Cyprinodontiformes > Rivulidae > Nematolebias > Nematolebias whitei. The sequence continues at coordinate 2,418 of NW_023626952.1, read as the reverse complement.
CAACCTTTTTTGCTGCGTCACATTATTTATGAACGCCAATCACCGCCGTCATGTGTGCCGCACTCAGGCTGCGGGCTCACATCCGTGTCGATGTGAGCTGGTGTGCGCTGAGGGAAGGTGCGCGCACCCCGAGCATGCAGAACCGTGTAGATTTAGGGCTGTTGCGGGTGCGCAGTGCTTCTGTGCCATGCTCAGGCTGCGGGCTCCCATTCATGCTGATGTGAGCCAGTGTGCGCTGAGGGAAGGTGCGCGCGCCCCGAGCATGCGGAACCGTGTAGATTTAGGGCTGCTGCGAGTTCGCAGTGCTTCTATGCTGCGCTCAGGCTGTAGGCTCACATTCATGCTGATGTGAGTCGGTGCGTGCTGAGGAGAGTGTGCTCGCCCTCATCAACGCGGTGCCGTTTGGGTGAAAACTGCCGGCGCCGCGGGAGCGCGCGTTTGACACCGCAGTGGTTAGAGGAAGCAGCGCACACCTCAAGCTGAGAGCGAGGTTTCCCACTGGACTCGGTCTACTGAACACATTCACTTTCGGCTGCTGTGTCACGCGAACGTTCTGTGTTACTTGAGGTGGTGATTTTGAAAAAAAAAACAGTTTTGAAGACACCGGCTCATTTGTGTGGAGGATGTATGAGGAGAAGCCGCTGTGAGATCATTCGAACTGACAGACAGGCTTAATCAGACACTTTAATCTTTGAATGATATTCGTGTTTTATTTCAAAATTCCAGTCATCATTTGCACACACGCATCCCCAGCAAGGAGTCATTCCTGAATCTTCTCCCCCATGAGCCCTGCGGTTTGTTGTCCCAGGGCGCCGCCTGTTGGCAATCTCTGGGAAACACTGAACCACTGGTTGCCGGGATGAGAAGGGCTGTTCTCTGACGGGCGGGGCTGGCGGCGGAGCGGAGCAGGAGGACGCTGCTGCAGCTGTGTCTCTGTTGCTGCCTTTGGCCATGATGGTCCTTCCAGCGGGCCAGGGGGCGGGATGAGGCGTGCGGCTTGGTCAGATGGCGCACAGTTTCCAACACCTCCTCTTGCATTTTTGATTTCTCGAGCATGTCCTTGAAAATTGGCTCTGAACAGCACGTCCGCTTCTCCGACAGGGAGGGGGGACAGCAGATGAGGCACACGGGTTAAGGGTGATGTCAGACGCCCTGCAGTGGGAGCTCTCGTCTCCTCAGGCAGGTCTATCCCTCCGGCCTCTGAGATGCTAAACGTCAGTGGCGCAACGTATTGTTCGCTGCGGCCACCTGGAACGCACACTGGTGAGTTCGGTTGGAGAGCAACGTCACCGTCTGGTCATGCCTCCCCGGAGGTGCAGGACGCTGATCCAACCTGGACATCTTTGCTCCGAGAGCCTCCACAGAGTTTGGCTGGGGGGGGGGGGGGGGGGGGGGGGGGGGGGGGCACCGAGGGAATTTCCGCTCAGTGAAACCCCTCCACACTGGTGATGGGCGCGACTGTGGGAACCGGCACTTTCACTCTAACAGGTCCGGCTGCAGCCTCGTTCCAGTAGGATGTCACTGCTGGGGAAACAAGGCCAGATGGGATCAGGACGGCGAGCCGGGGTGGAGCCAAAAAACCTTCCTGCTAGATCATCCGATCTGGGCGGGGGAAAAAGAGGGACGGAAAAAAGTCCCTTCATGTCAGCCGCCTCCGGGATTACGACAGGCAGCTCCGATAGGAGGGCACAGACGGCTGGGAGCGGTGTGGTCGCCGAAGCGAAAAAGGCCCGGGGGGGTGAGGGGTGAGCATCCGCTCAGCCTCCCTCGTTCAGACACTACGCTCTCCAGGAGTGAGTGAGCAGCGGGGGCTGCTGCTGACGTTGCCTGTCCCGGAAGAACCATCCGATTCGCTCCAAGAGTCAGCGATAAAAGGAAAAAAGGGTCGATGGCGTCGTCCAGCATGTAGCGACCCACCACTGAGAAATATTCCTTGACGCTTACCTTGAAACAAAGCTGCTCGTCTGCTTCTCCTCGGGGAGAACTCACCGGGATGGTAGGAGGTTGGCGTGGCGGGACCCCACGCAACCTTAACAAAGGTTGAGCTGGTCAAGCTGGACAACTTCCCTTCTTCGTTCTTCTGACAGTGCTATTAGCTTGCTGAAGAAAAATGGGAACCGATTACCCGCTCTTAACGTAATTTATACGGACCGGGTGGGGCCCACATAACAGGTGGGCGTGGACTAAACTTTTCAGTGCGATGCGTTGCATGACGGGATAAAAATTACCAGCGACAGCTCTTAATGGACGAAGCCTATATGAAATAGAACTCGCCTCCGATCGAGGATCTCTTTTGGAAATTGATCGTTCACACTGAAGTCCGAGTCAAGAGTCAGAGTCAGAGTTTCTTTATTGTCATTCGCACCTCATGTGGTACATGTGGTGGAGCGAAATTATGTACACAGGGTCCCAGTTACA
>NW_023626951.1:0-2718 GCF_014905685.2 Nematolebias whitei | reverse complement strand
CCGGGTCACGTGACTGAAATCACCAATGGCAAAGCAGCGCAGGGTGAGAGGAAGTGACGTAGCCACGCCAGTCAGCCTTCTCAACCAATCAGAGCGCTCCACAACAGCGAATTCAACCAATCAGGAAGCGTTTTCTCCAGCTAGCAAGTTAGATTAGCGTAAAATAGTTCGTCACTTTTTCGTCCTTTAAACCATCAAAATGCACTTTTTCTGTTAAGATTTGTAACGTGGTTCACTACACAGGCTGCAGGCAGTGGGACCCTTACAGTTATACAATGATATATCATCTTAATGATTCATCCAAAAACATACTGCTTGAACTCTATAACAAAGTATGGGAGAAAGGGGAAATACCACAAAGCTGGAAGGAAGCCATAATAATCCCAATATGCAAACCAGGGAAAGATTGTACTAACCCAGGTAGTTACAGACCCATTTCATTAACATCCAACATCTGTAAAATCATGGAGAAAATGATCAATAATAGACTGACATATCATATAGAGATGAAAGGTTACTTAGCTGGATACCAAAGTGGTTTTAGGAAAGGAAGGAATACAATGGATCCATCGTTATGTTTAGAACATGAAATAAGGAGGGCTCAAGTAAATAAAGAAAGTGTTGCTGCGGTCTTTTTTGACATTGAAAAGGCGTATGACATGATGTGGAAGGAGGGGTTGTTAATTAAACTTTGTAAATTGGGTATTTCAGGCCGTATGTTTAGATGGATCAAGGATTTTTTGTTGGGCAGAACTATCCAAGTTAAAGTAGGAAAGAGCTATTCTCAAAAATATTTTGTTGAGAATGGGACACCTCAAGGAAGTATAATGAGTCCTCTACTATTTTCGATAATGATCAATGATATGTTTTATGGAATTGGAAATGAGATGGGAGTTTCTCTTTTTGCGGACGATGGAGCACTTTGGAAAAGAGGAAGAACTTGGAATTTATTGTTAAAAAATGCAGGAGGCTATTACAAAGGTAGAAGAATGGTCATATAAATGGGGAGTAAAATTTTCAACTGATAAAATGAAAGTAATGTTTCACAAGAAAAAGAAATGAATGCAAATTAAAACTCAAACTCTATAACCAGGAATTAGAGAAAGTAAAATATATTACATTTTTGGGAATATGGTTAGATGAAAAACTAACATGGAAGATACACATTCAAAACATTCTAGATAAATGTAAGAAAGTTCTAAAAATAATGAGCTGCTTAACAGGAAGTGGATGGGGTGCAGACAGAATTGCATTAAAAGCTATTTATACTGGATTGATAAGGTCAATGTTAGATTATGGATGTGTGGTATTTGGATCAGCAGCAGATTCGGTTCTTAAAAACCTTGATCGCATTCAACATCAAGCATTAAGACTTTGTATAGGAGCTGTTAGAACAACTTCAGTGGCAGCTTTACAGGTAGAAATGGGGGAAATGCCATTAGAGTTAAGAAGATCCCAGTTATCAGTAACTTACTGGGCAAGTTTGCAGGGCCATAATCACTTTCATCCAACACATAACACCCTAAAACCCTGCTGGGAGAAGGAGAGGAAAAAAATAAAAAGCTTTGGATGGTCAGTAGAACAGAAAGCGGCAGAACTAGGAGTGGCTCAACTTGTTATTAGTCCAACTGTCCCATTACCTGTAATACATCCATGGATTCTCCCTGAAGTTAAAACTGACTTTTCAATACTTGAAAAGAAGAAAGATAAGAAATACAATTTAAATCACCATAGTATACAAAGTTATATTAATAGCTATTATAACTACGTTCAAATCTACACAGACGCATCCAAGGATTCACATGATAAGACGGGAATAGCATTTGTTATTCCAGAATTTTATGTCTCAACTAATAAAAGGATTAACGATAGACTCTCGGTGTATACAGGGGAACTGCTTGCAATACTTTTAGCAGTACAATGGATAGAGGACATTAGACCACTGAAAACAATAATATGTTCGGATTCAAGCTCATCATTGCAAAGTTTAAACAACAGTAACTCAGAAAGTAGACCAGATATTCTTCTAGAAATTCAGCAGACACTATACAGAATACAAAAAATGGGACTCATAGTAGAATTTTTGTGGATACCGGCACATATCGGAATAAATGGAAATGAGATGGCAGATAAAGCAGCAAAAGAAGCCACAAAACATATTACTATCGATATGGAAATTAATTTCAGTAGATTAGAAACTAAGAACATCATCAAACAAAAATTGAAGGAAAAATGGCAGAAACAATGGGAAGAAGAACGAAAAGGAAGATGGTTTTATAAAATACAAAGGAAGGTAGGAGAAATTAGAAGTGGGAGGAAAAACAGGAGAGAAGATATAATAATATCAAGACTCAGAACTGGACACACTGGGTTGAACAGCACACTGATTAAAATGGGGAAAAATAATACAGGAAATTGTGGCTTTTGTGGCCAGGAAGAAACAGTAGAGCATGTTATGTTAAACTGTAATAAATATAATAAGGAACGATATATTCTTACCCGAAATCTTGAAGAGATTCAAACAAGATACAAGTTATCAGAAGTGTTGAGGGAAGAGAAATGTTATCCGTTGCTATTTCAGTTTCTTCGAAATACTGGTTTATTTGGAAGGATTTAATTAACGATTAAAGTATTTTCTAGGATTTGTCTTTTTTATTTTATTTATTTATTTTTTTTATTTATTTATATATTTATTTACAGCCCCCCCAGTATAATTAG
>NW_023626950.1:0-2719 GCF_014905685.2 Nematolebias whitei | reverse complement strand
ACTTCTAACCTACAAAGCTCTCAACAACCTAGCTCCATCTTATATTTGAGATCTTATTGTTCCATATGTTCCTAACAGAGCACTTCGCTGTCGGACTGCAGGTTTACTCGTGGTTCCTAGAGTTTCCAAAAGCAGAATGGGAGGAAGATCGTTCAGTTATCAGGCTCCTCTCTTGTGGAACCACCTTCCAGTTTCTGTCCATGAGGCTGACACATTGTCCAGTTTAAGACTGGGATTAAGACTTTCGTTTTTGATAAATCCTATAGTTAGGGTTGGATTGTTATGCTGCTATAGGCTTAGACTACTAGAGGACAAATTGACCTCATTTCCTTAAATTAATTGTTAAAATTGAATAATTTTCATTTGATACTATTTCTATCTTAACGTGATTCTTGACCTGCCATTGTGTATCTGTTCCTCTCAAACCCAGCCGGTCAAAGCAGATGGCCGCTTGTCCTGAGCCTGGTTCTGCTAAAGGTTTCTTACTCATGAGGGAGTTTTTCCTTTCCACTGTCGCCTTCATGCTCAAGATGAGAGTTCTGTGATGGAGTTAAACTCAAAGCTGCTCCTCAGATAAATAATGCTAAATTATTATTTTTATATATGAAGGTTTCTGTTCAGTGACTTGAGACGACTTCTGTTGTGACTTGGCGCTATAGAAATGTTTAATGTTGATTAGCTGTGGCAGACTTGGTGTTGACTCTAGAAGTTTGGTGTCTACATCAACCTAATGATACTTTCTGGGAGTTTCCAGTGGTTCATGAAATATCTTTGACAACAGGTGATAAAAATTGACATCGGAAAGGTTTTTAACGATCAATATCTTACCTGTTGCAGGTGGCTCCTTGCTATCAACTTTGTACTAAATGTTAGCGGCAGCTAGTTGTAGCACTTTGGATGAGGCCTGTGCAAGTAATCAGGCTAGGCCGTTAGCTCGTTAAGCTCTTATTTTGCACCAATATTGGACTTCCTGTAGGAAGCGAGGCTTCAGTTTGTGACCCTTAAGGCAAAGGTTTAAAATATTTTTACTCAATTTTACATTATTTTCTTAATATATGCCACGTATTTAATTCAGCAACTACAAAGAGTTCTGTCTTGATTAATATTTTATTAGCTGGTGTAGTGAAGGCAGTCAAATAGTTGACTTCCTGTTGACGTGGTTTTGCTTCTTATTGAGTGGCGCCACCTGCTGTTTGATAGAAGGTACAGCTTCAAAAAATGTTCAGTACAAAAACAACTGGACTTTATTTGTAACAGAAGACGTTTCGCTCCTCATCCGAGGAGCTTTCTCAATTCAAAGAGCAGAGAGCGAGGGGTTCAGGTCATAAGGCTGAGTGAGATTAGACACACATGCATATGTAGATTGACAGTTCACACCTAGCTACAGCTTCAAACATCTGGGAAGATTCATCAGCTTCAACTTAAAGACAAGGAAGTTTGCTGATTTCACCCTCCTGCTGCCCTTGGGTCAAAATGACCCGCGGTCACGCCGAGTCCTCAAGGGTCGTTTTGACCCAAGGGCAGCAGGAGGGTTAAAACACTAAGTTGTTTTTCCTCAATAGATTTGAATGAAGCAGTTTAATATCTGATTTGTGCGAAGTGTTTACACATGCGCTGTCAGGTGAAACCGGATTAACCGCACCCTTTGCATAACTCACAACGCCGCGGTTCATACGGTGCACGCTCGTGGTGAAGTTTTTCTGCGCCGTCTTGTGAATCACAAGCTCAGAAACTCTGCAGTCTTTCTTGTCCTTCGCACCAGTGTTTTTCAAAACTCGTTAAATGTTAAAAAAAAATCCAAACGGCAACAACGGATGAACCGGATGAAAACAGAATAATGTCGGAAACTTTTTTATTTATTTTTATTTTTTTACTCACAAATGTTTTTTCTGCAGAAAGCACAGAAGTGAAAACATCTCCACCTCTTATAATTTAAAAAAAGTTACACTAAAATCATCTACTGAGGAGAAAATATGAAGCTAAAAGCTCAAAGCTAACACGATCAGCTAACACTCAGGCTATGTGTTGGGAACAACTCTCAGCTACTACCACACCGAACTCCACTTCTCTCCAACTGACTTATAAACACTTTTGTGCTTGCTAAGTTAGCATTAGCTGTGGCAGCTATTTTGGCTTATGTTAACTTTAAAATTCATAAATTGTAAGATGTACATCATGAGTTTTATTCATTTGTCAACTTGTTTATGAGATATTTTGCTAACAGACACATACATGGGCAAAAAAAATCACCTCTTTTTCACTTTTTATGGTTCTTCTGTGTTTTTAGTCGTAACAGTTGAAATATTTTCATCTTTTTTGTCTCTAAAACTGCCGTCAGCTTTCGGCGTGTTTTACGGTAGCAGCTAATACAGAACAAACTGACCGAAGCTTCGGCTGTTTTTTTTTTGTTTGTTTTTGCAGAAACCGATTCTGCAGCACGACGCGTCCTCGTCGGGTTCTGTCACATTCCAGGGAACGTGTCGGGACAGAAGGCGTGCTTTAGTTTCATTCTGCAAAAACAACATGAGAGTCTCAAAAAAATTAGGTTTGTTGTTTTTGTTTTTTTTTAAACTAAAGTAAAACTTCAATATAAATTAAAGTCCCAGAATGCATTTCACTCGCTGTGTTTCATGTTAAGCTCATATCTTCTGCAGAGAAATGAGTTAAAGCCATTTTGGTCAAGCCTTCAAATAAAATTATGCTCATTCTCGCTATTTTC
>NW_023626949.1:0-2719 GCF_014905685.2 Nematolebias whitei | reverse complement strand
TCTGAATACCGTAATTCAGGGCCTGCCATTGTTTTGCTGGCGTAGGCCACAACACGCCTGTCTTTGTCGTGTATTTGGTACAGACCTGCACTCATGCAGTAAGTTGAGAAGCCCACTTCCAAGTAGAACTCTTTGTTGTAGTCTGGGTAGACTAGACATGGGGCTAACTTGAGCCTGTCTTTGAGAGCGTTCATTGCCCGCTGTTGCGCATCAGTCCAGACAAAAGGAACGTCTTTCTTTAAGAGCTCAGTCAGTGGTTTTGCGAGATCCGCATAATGCTCTATGAACTGGCGAGAGTAATTACACACTCCCAAGAAACTCTGTAGTTCCTTGAGATTGGTTGGGACTTTGAGGTTGTCTAGGCCTTGGGTGCGAGTCAACTGTGGTTGTATTCCGTCCGGACCTACTAGGAGGCCAACGTAATCCACCCTGGTTCTGCACCACTGGCATTTCGACAGTGAGATTTTAGCACCAGCAGTCGTTAGCTGATTGAGGACGTGGTCGATCTCAGCCAAATGAAAGTCCAGTGTCGGCTGTCTCAAAAGGATGTCGTCCACGTAGATCAGTGTCCCACGCTCGTGGGCGTCTGGACATGCTTTGTTCAAAAAGATGTTGAACTCTGCAGGTGAGTTAGCGTAGCCAAAGGGACACCTGGTAAAGGTGTATTGTCGGCTGCCAAAAGTGAAAGCTAGTTTGTGTTGGTCCTCGGCGCGCACAGGGATGGTCCAAAAACCAGAGGCGACGTCGAGGGTCGAGAAGTACTTACCATCGGTGACCTTTGGCAGTTCCTGATGGAGCTGAGTCATTGGCCACCTGGATAAGGGTACTTGTTTATTTAGCTTCCTGTAATCTATGGTAAGTCTCCACTTACCATTTGGTTTTAAAACTGGCCATAGAGGCGCAGAGTAGGTGCTATTACATTGTCTGATTATACCTTTGACCAAAAGGTCATCAATGATCTTCTGGACAGGCTGGTATGCTGCCAGAGGGATCTTGTATTGTCTGACAAATGTTGGCGGTGCGTTGGGTGGGGTTGGGATTCTCACTGCGTGGAGTGAGGTCAACCCACAATCTGTTGAATCAGTTGCAAATGACTTTTCATATTTTAAAAGAACTTGGCGAAGTTTGTCTCTTTCTTCATCAGATGTCAGAGCGTCAGCTTGTGCGACCACCTGATCAATCTGTGATGAGACTGATAAGGGTTCTTGCTCCTTGGGGAGCTCCAACGAATCCCTTTCTGAGTCGTCGGGCCTGTCTATGGGTAAAACACCATAGGTTTGAGGTCCTTGGTCGACGTCATTGGTTGAAAAAAGAGCTATGGCCTGTGTTGGTTCCGTGAACCATACTGGCCCAGCTTCTTGACTCGGTACCAGGTTATCTGGGAGTCCCCCCAGAAATGGAATGCCTAGTTCAAAATCATGAAAGTCGGTTGAAATCAACCATCCTAGCATAGTGTTTTTTGGGATCAGCACCTCATCCATGCCAGTGTTACACACAGCAATAGATGTGGTCCTGGAGTCAAGACTCACCTGGTTCGTGGCTTCCACGGACAGTCCCAAGTTGAAAAATGCAGGAGAGGGTTGAAAATATGCCTGTTTATGGCTAATAGCTTGTCCAGCTATTATGTGGATTTGCACCATTTGGTTAATCACCTGTGGTGGTATTGTGGTGGTTTGGTTGCTAGCAACTTGGCAGGCCTCTGGAATGGTCTGCCCAGCCTTAAGGTTCGCTGTGTCCAGCACAGGAGGATCCTTTGTGGCTGGTTTCAGGGACCACAGCACCTTGTTGATGGTGTCCACGTGGACACCTAACCTTACCAAAATGTCAGAGCCTATGTAGGATGCATGTGGTAAGTTTTGGATAACGAGAAACGGGTGAACCAGTTCTCGTTGATTCCAGTTCAGTTTTAGGTTAATGACTCCTTCTGCGGTCATTACCTGTGAACTATTGGGAACTAATGGAAAGCGGAAAGCTTTTTTAATTAGTTCTAGACCAACGTGTTTGTGAACCAAGTTTTCGTAGAAAGCTCGGTTAATTGCTGATTTATCTGTCCATAGAGACAGTACAGCATCGTTGGTGTGGGACCCTTGGATCTCTACACCCTTAACTACCAGTGGTAGGTAGTGTTTGGTGGACTCTGACTGCTCCAGCTCACAGAGGAGGCTGTCTTGTTGAGTCAGAGTTTGGACCTCTTGGGTTTCTTTGGTTTCACATGGTGTCAGAGGAGTACTCACCGGGCTCATGTCCTCGGCTGAGGAGTCCTGTGCGCCTTCCGCGGTACCTGCTGTTGGGCAGTCTGTGTCACACTCCGGAGGCATATCGATTGGCAGTGGCTTGCTCACTGTTGTCCACATTGTTTGATCACCATAATCTATAACCGCGCCGAAGCGATTTATAAAATCTTGGCCAACCAAAAATGGGAATGAGTCAACATGGGTCACGTGTACCGGGTGGTACAGTGTCATATTGCCAATCTGCATGTGAACCATTGCTATAGCTGTCAGGGTTGTTTTCTCTTCTGAGAGACCCTGCATTTCTATAGCACATTCAGAGAGAGGTATTATCCTGTTAACACTGGCAGCGGCCGTCCTCAGCTCCTCGAACAGTTTAGCTGACATGATTGTTATGTCTGCTCCACCGTCCAAGAGTGCTTCGTGTGTGAGGACACCTTAGAGTGTTACTGACAGGTACGCCTTTTTGGCGACCCCCCTTCTGATAA
>NW_023626948.1:0-2719 GCF_014905685.2 Nematolebias whitei | reverse complement strand
GATAGATAGATAGATAGATAGATAGATAGATAGATAGATAGATAGATAGATAGATAGATAGATAGATAGATAGATAGATAGATAGATAGATAGATAGATAGATAGATAGATAGATAGATAGATAGATACGGACGAACAGACGGATGGATGGATGACTGGAAGGAAACTGGAGTATCCGGAGAAACGAGCTCTGCTGGATTTCAGCTCTGCTTCATCTTGCAAGATGCATGTACAGAGAAAACATGCAAACTCCAGCCAAAAAGACCCTCAGCCTGGATTTGAACTCCAAAAATGATATATATATATTAAAAAAACACTAATATGACAATTTCAAAACTTTCTTAAAAACACATCCACACACAGGTAAAAGTAAAAGTGGTGTAGGTTATTTTGTGTTATTTAAAAGTGTCATTGCAGAGGGGATAAATGATTTATTGGGGCTCTTTATCACCTGCCTGATGTCAATAAGACAAAGGAGTGGTGGAGTGGGTGAGACAGGTCTCTAGTAATGAGGTTGGATTTCGTCATCACTGAGTGTCTGTACAGTTCAGTCAGAGGAAGCCGAGCTGTTCTGGTTATCTTTCTCTTTCTTCCTTTAGACCCACGGCAAAGCTCCTTGGTCTTTGAAGCATTTAGCATGCAGACATGTTCCTGTTTGTAGTTTTCTACATTTGCCTTATAATCTAGCTGTTTTTGTTACTTTTTTTTGGCCATCTTATTTGTTAAAAAAAAAAAAAAAATCTGTATGCCTTTTTATAACTGTCTATTGTTGTAGCTGTTGTCCATTGTTGTCATCATTCTTTGTTGAAATCAGGTCTCTCTTGTAAAAGAGTCCTCAAGGCTCAATGGGATTTACCTGTCAATAAAGGTTGAATGAATTAATTCACAGTAAAAGTTCAGACCAGGGCTTTAATTTATTGCTGTTGTTTTTTCAAGTCCTGCATGTCAGTCAGATGGGCTACCAGGGCTATGTCATCAGCATATCTGAAAATTGTCATTCGTTCTCTGATACAATGCTGTTGGTGAAAGCAGGGAAAAGACTGGGAGATGAAACACAGCCCTGAGGAAGACCAGTTTTTATAATGTATGTCCTGGATTTAAAACCATTTTAAAACACATGCTATGGTCTGTCTTTTAAGAACTTCATCCATAAAACCAGTGCAGGATGAACATGAAGGTCAGAGAGGCAGTGCAACAAAGTGTTAGTGTTTACAGTGTTGAAAGTTGATGAAAGGTCCATGAATAGGATCCTGGTGTACGGGTGTGTGGAGTCCAATTGCTTGGTGACCTTGTCCAGAAGCATGAGGCTTGCATCCTCAGTGCTTTGTTTTACTCCACTGGCAAACTGGAGTGAATCCATTTTGTCTGACCACTCACCCAACACTATTTTAAACACTGCTCTTCCTCAAAGGGTTTTAATTGTGTCTTTATGGGAAATGGGATTGTTGTTGATTCCTTCCACTGAAAGTGAACAGTACCAATATCTAAAGCTGCTTCTCCAATGTTCTAATTTATTTGTTTCTATTTGGTCCTTCTCAGTTGCTGGTGTGTCTCTTTTGTGAGTGTGTCCCCCACTCTGGGGGCAAGATCATCATATCAAAGAGGACAATATGGGCAGGATGTTTATGAGCTCATATTCAGTAAACACGCTTGTCTCTGTCCAGCTCATGTTGGATGCAGTAGTCAGCCAAAATAGATAGAAATACCTGAACCTCGTTGTTCATCAATGGAACTGCTTTGCTGACTGCCATCTTGAAATAAATACATGATGTACATGCGGCAATGATCAGGTTGAAAATTGCATTTCATGCATAGGTTGCAAATACAGCTTTGGCTCCCCCAGTGACGGTGATTGATGGGCCTATCAACGGCTGCAGTTTGCTGACGTCAAAAGTGTTTTCTCAGCAGGGCTCGCTTGGAACCACAGCAGAAACAGTAAATGGAGACACTATTGACCGATGAATATCATGTCCGTACAGCCTGATGAACACCCCACCTTGTTGGGTGGAGCATTATTTGAGCACGCTGCCTATGAACCTGTCAGGGCCTATGAAGGTTTACTCTACGCACGTTAGAGGCTACCAGCTGCTCATAAATAGTGGAGATAAATACACGAGGGTTACGGAAGTCCAGGTAGTTGGTGTGCTGTTGTTGATGAAACAAGTGAAGAAGGTTTTAGTTGTTCTGTAAGATAAGCAGGATGTGAACAGCTGCAGGTTTGGATACTCTACCCATCCTGATGTTTAATACCTGCCACGCCTCTCTTACCTGTCCTGATGTTAATTTCTTCTCCACACGGTCCTTATACCTTGTTTTAGCTAACCTGACTATCCTTTTAAATTCCTTCTGCAGCTCCCTCACCTTGACCTTGTCACCTTGTAAGAACGCTTTTTTCTTTTGGACTAAAGAGAACCTTCATGCCCTTAGGGGCCGCGGTGGTGTAGAAGTAGGACAGCTGACTTGGGACCAGAAAGTCACAGGTTCAACACTTCACCATGTTCACATGTCGTGGTGTCCTTGAGCAAGACACCCAATTGCTCCCCAGGCTCCTACATAGCTGGCTGCTGCTCCACGTGTGTATCTCATGTGTGTTGGGTTAAATGAAAAGCACAAATTTGATCATTATATAGAAACATGCAATGATGACAGCACATTTTTTAGATCTACTTTTTATTGTTTGGATAAATTGTCACGGTCAGCGGCCCCCGCTGCCCCCCCC
>NW_023626947.1:0-2720 GCF_014905685.2 Nematolebias whitei | reverse complement strand
TGTTTTCATTGTATCTGCTTCCAACAGGGTCTTTTGTTTCAGTGATATGCTGATGATAGTCAGATTTATCTGCCCTTAAAATCAAATAGTTCTTGCTTTATTCACCCTCTGTTAAAATGTGGGGGGGGGGTCATGGGCCTGGAGCGGTGGCGCCCGACTGGGGAGGTGGCTCTGGTGGTTCTGGGTGATGGCCTGTGCTGGCTGCATGCGGGCTTCTGGGCGGTCTGTACCGGCGGACATGGGTTACTGGCCTGGTGACCTGGCTGTCCCTGGGTGGGTCTGGGGTGGACGCGGGCACGGGTTCTGGGGTGGTATCGCTCCTGGGCGGGGTTCCCGGCTTGGTCCGGGGATCTCGGGCCTTGACAGGTATGTTGCCGGGGTCTTGGGCCGGCGGGTGCGCCGGCGCCCGGCCCTGGCCTTGGGGCCTTCGGTGCGTTGGTGGGCTTTGGGGCCTGTGCCGTGGGGGGGTGGGACTGTTGATGGGGGGGGGGGGGGGTCTGAGGGAGGGGACCGGCGGGCTCAACCTGGGCGTCTTCTTGCCTGGCGGTGGCCGCGGCGTGGTGCTTGGCTGGGGGGCTGGGCTGTGGGGGGCTGTGACTGGGGTGGGGTATATTGGGGGCTCTCGTGTGGGGGGCTGTGTGCTGTGGGGCCGGGGGAGTCTGGGCTCGCTGGGTGTGTGCCCTCACTTGCATGGGGCGCTCTCGCTGTGGGTGTTGTTATGGGTGGACTGGTCTTTTGCTTTTTTGGGGTGGGGGGGGCGCTCTTGGTCGCTGTAGTGCTCTATCTCTGACTGTTTGGGCACTCCTGGCTGATTGTCCCGGTTGGGGTTTGGTGGCCTCTCTGGTTGGGGGGCTGGGTGTTGGGCTGGGAATCGGGTTGGGGCGTCTGGACGGTTTCGGGATGGGTCTGGGTTGCTGGCCCTGGTTCTGGTTGGTCCTTGGGGACTATGTGCCGGTCTGTGGCCTTGATCCCTGGTGGTGCGGCTGCCACCTCCTCCTAGGTATCTCTGTTAGAGCCTCTGTCCCCTGGTGGATCTTGGAGAGTGGGGGTGCCTATTGGGGTCAGTGGGGGAGCTGGTCCCCTGGGGGGGCATTGCCACCTCAGTTCACCTCCCCATCCCAACGTCCTCCTCCGCCCACTCCACCACACCACCACTCAAACAGGGTTTTGGGGTTCAGGTGCACTACTGAGCTACGGGGAGAATCATCCATCTCCGTGGCTGGTGGGGTCCTGGGCCCTAATTTTAATATACAACCTAGACACTCACTTATAACACTCTCACGACACATGCATATATAGGAACTGGAGTGGGCACATGATCGCACTTAGGTGGTGGGATGTACTACCATTTCCACCTCCCCGGACCTGTGCCCACTCTCATATGTAGCATGTAGACATTTAGGGTTCTGTGCGGAGATGAGGGGTGAACGGGCGCCGCCTGCTCTCTGGGCAAGAGGTGGGTCTGTGCCGGTCGCCACCTCATCCCCCCATTTTAAACGCACTGTATAACAACATGCATCAACACCATATTCGAGTGGGAGGAGGAGGAAGTGGGTCTGTTCATAATTTATTTATGCATATATAGATTTATTTATTTATTTTATTTATTTATTTATTTTTTTTCCCCCTTTCACAAACACCTCCTTTCTCCGTGTGACACTAGGGGGGGGGGATGGGGGGGGGGGGCGCATTGTTGGGGTCTGGGCTGTGGGTGGGCTTTGGGCCTTGGGGGCGGTCAGTGTTGGGGCCGGTGCTTCGGTTCCTCCTGGGCTGTTCCGATTCTTTTAATCTAGGTTCCTGGTTGCGATGGCCGGCACTCTGACCGGGGTGGCTGCCGGCTTTTGGCGGGGGGTCGGCTATGGTAGTGTACGTGTGGTCATTGGTGGTGTAGGGCGGCGGTTGGGGGCGTGGCTTCGCCTCATCCGGGCACTGGCTGGTCTTCCTGTGTGGCATTTGCGGTGGGGGTGCTCTGTGTGTGGGGGGGTGCATGGGTGGCGTGCTGGGGCGTCTCCGGGCCTATGGTGCGGAGCTCTTGATGTGAGAGCCGGCCCTCCTCGGCTGCGACTCCCTGCTGCTCTGCCCCTTGGGCTGGGGCCGGCCTGTGGTCGCTGTCAGGTAGATGGTGCATGCGGTCGGCCCGACAGAGATTCTGTCGGGCTATCTGTGTGTGCCTGTTGGTTGCTCGGGTTGGGTTTTTGGTGGTCCCCCCTCTCTTGGATCAATTTGGGCCCCACGTTTGGTGTGGGGTCCACTCCCCCCGGTCGTGCCCCCCTTTGGCGGGGGACTCCCTTGCCGCCGGTGCATTGGTGGCTCTCGGTGTCTGGGCTGGGTGGTGGGGTGCACGTCGGTCCGCCCTGGTTGCTGCCTGGCAGGGCCTGGGTGCCCTGGCTCTGTCGGGGCTCTGCTAGGGGGTGGTATGGCCTCGGGGCTTGGGGCTCGGTGTCCATGGCCGGATCTACTTGGGGGGGGCATGGGTCGCTGGCCGGGCCTGTGGGCTCGTCGTTGCAGCTTCCTGGAGGCTCTGCATTGTGGTGGCTGGGGTCACCCGGTTCTTTCCTCTGCTCCTCTCTGGGGGGGTGCAGTTCTCCCTGTTGGGAGACTCTTGGGGCTCCGGGCCTGTGGGACGCTGTGTGTCTGTGGCTCCGGTCCTCCCTATGTTGCCATTGTGTCCTGGGGGGGCGGGTCTGTGGGCCCCCGCGTCCACTATTGGGCATTCTTTT
>NW_023626946.1:0-2720 GCF_014905685.2 Nematolebias whitei | reverse complement strand
ACGAGGTTCCATTCAGTTGTGGGCTGTGGCAGAGTTCCTGAGTGTGATGGCAGCTGGAAGAAGCTGTTCTTTAGCTGCTTGTTCTGGCTCTGATGCTACACAACCTCCTGCCAGAGGGGAGTGGGGCAAAGTGGAAGCATTTAGTAACTTTCTGTCCACTTGTCAAACGTCTGAACCAACGGAGATCTCTACAGGAGGAAAGTGTCCTGTTCTCACTGCTGTCTCCAAACAAAAAGTGTGTTTCTCCAACCTGTTTTTATTGAGTCATTGTTCAGAAGCAGCGGAACATGGATCTGTTCAATGTTTCTCTTCAAACACTTCAACCTCATCAACATGAAACAAGTGAACAGCATGAAGCACACCAAGTTTAGAAAGCAGGAAGTGATTGTGAAGGTGAAGACAGAGGACGACTCTGTGGGACATCCAGCGCTCCGTCAGACCTGGTCCTGGACGGAGTGGAGCGGCTGTTTGGACAAAGCCAGAGAGTGACAGGAACATCCAGAGGACAGATTACATTTCATTTCATCACAGCTCTCAGATGCTGCAGTGATGACAACAACAAGGAAGACAGCTTCTTTACTTTCATGGACATGATTCATGTCTTTTCTCTTATTTGGACACTTTCAGACACTTGATGTTGATTTATTTTCTCACACTTCACCTGCTTCTCTTTACTGCTGCCAGAAAGGAGAATGATGAAGTGATGTTATTTAGAAGAAAATGTCTCGCTCACTTTTCTTCATGTCACTGCCACAAGTGACAGCAGCTCTCTGCATGTGCTGCATCACTTGATTTATGTGACAGGAGGAAAGGAGAGGTGTTTGTGAACTCTTCAAAGTGAGCTCTCGTCCAGTGCTCCCTCAGCAGGAGCTCTAAGCCTTCCTTCTTCTGTTCTCCTCCATCCTGTTGGAAGCTGCACACTATTGACTTCAGCTCACATGTTCTCTTTGATTCAGACTCTGCAGGTTGTCAGAGATCAGCTGTGCCTCTCTGCTCTCAGCTCTTCAATCCAACCCCTCCCATCTGACACAACTGGATCGCACTCAGAACCGTCTGACTCTGGAGTGAAGGAGCTCCCTGGTTTTCTACAAACTCCACTCTATAGACAGAAGACTGTGAAGTCAGACACCATGTTTTAGTTTGTGCTCAGCTTCTCATGTGTTCACACTAACCTACACACATGACAATATTATGCTGACACACACACACAACCTTCATGGTGAACTTTGTTGTCTTCAGTCAAAATACACTTGAGTTCTTTTCACAGCAACAAATATCTGATCAATGACTGTTCGTTCAACCAGTTTATAAAACTCTAATGGTTGGACTGGAAATCAAAGTGAAAGGTGACGTGACAGGAACAAGTTCTGGATCTGCCTGTTGTAGTAAAGAACACGTGTCAATAAGAAACTAAACATTTCTCTAGATTTGTGCAGCTCATGATCCCAAACATTTATAAAATGATCATTACAGTTTGATTTGTAAAAGCTTTCCTAAAGGAACAAATCTACAACCACTGGTTGATGCTTGAACACTTTTATAAGCTCTAGAATGATTCTCAGTCATAAATAGACGTCACATTCAAAGCTCTGGATCAGCTGCTTCAGTGGCTTCAATCCCCGGGTTGGACCGGGGCTCTTTCTCTCTGCACTTTGTATGTTCTCCTCGTGTTTGCGTGGCTTTTCCCCGGGTACTCCGGTTTCCTCCCACAGTGTAAAAACATGCATGTTAGGCTGCCTTCAGGCCCAGGAGGACCATGCAGAGAGATCTGTGCTCTCAACGGGGTTTGCCTGCTTAAATAAAGCTTCATGAATAAATCAATAGTTTGATCACATTTCAGTCAGTTGGACATGAAGACACATTACATCATGTTTTATTTCTGCTTGTGGGCTTCTGTGTCTGAGAGTCTTTCTAATGGAAACAGGATCAATTCTCTTCAAGTTCCTGTCACATCCAGTTTTCATGATCAACACAAAAGCGTTCATGGAAAGAGAACATTACTGATGTATGGCAGAATAAATTCACGCAGCTCACATGAACAGTTGTGGAGATATTTGCATGTGCAGTAACGGAGAGATGACAACGCCTGCATGGAAACACATCATTGCTACAACAGCTAACACACACAGGAGCACACAATCTGATGTTTCTTCACATTATTCACAGTCACTATTAAAGAAAGATGAAGAAGAGTCACATCTTGTAGAAACAAAGATTTTTAAACACTTCTTCCTCTTTGTTGTCACTTCCTGTTTCACTCCGGCCATGCCATGTAACTCATTCATGGATATTATGCAGAATTTATTCAATATGAACATGTTCTTCCTCTTTTTGTGTTTGTGCACGTCACAGGCATTTGAAGGGCCAGTTTCTTAGATCCACCTGTAGAATCCAGTCCAACAGTGGTGCTGCTGGGAGGTGGACTGGTCTCCAGTTTGAGTTAAATTCAGAGTTGGAGCCCAAAGCTCACACAGAAGAACTGTATTCTAGTCAGAGGGTTTCTAACATTCAGAGCCTCGTGTGTGTAAAGTGTTGCCTTAGTAGCAGAAAGCCTCTGATCCTGCTCCAGTGGGCCGTCCAGAACAAACACAAGTGGACGGAGACACGTCCAACACTGTGGACAGAGTGGACGTCAGAAACTGTGTGGAGGTTTGAAAGCAGAGCTGTTGTGTTGCTCTGAATCAAAAGCTTCAGCTCCAGCTGCTCTGTTCAAATGGAAA
>NW_023626945.1:0-2720 GCF_014905685.2 Nematolebias whitei | reverse complement strand
TCAATTTCCTTTTTCCAGCCACTTATTGCTACTTGTCCCAACTTTTTTGGGATTTGTTGACACTGTGAAATTTTGAATCAACATATTTTTCCTTTAAAATGTTACATTTACCCAGATTAAACTTTTGATCTGTCATGTGTTATATTACAAATAAAATATTGACATTTGCCATCTCCACATCATTGCATTCAGTTTTTATTCACAATTTGTTTAGTGTCCCAACTTTTTTGGAATCCGGTTTGTATGATTTCTGTTTTTTTTGTTGTTGTTATATCACAAAATTTATCGTTATCGTCAGAATGCTCTGAAATATCACCATATTATATTTGAGCCATATTGCCCACCCCTAATGTACAGGTATATTTTGAAACTCTTGATAGGTAAGAGAATGTGCTCTTTGCTGTGAGTGGGACCAATATGTGTTTGTGTTAAACTGCACAGGAAAAAAAAGGATAAATTTCTACTTTAACTAAAAGTCATTAACAAAGATGTCTGAAGAAAATAATCCAGAACTTCACTTTTGTGGAGAGACAAGTTTATATTTTTTATAACACACTTCCTTAGATAAATAATGTTACTAATTGACTTGTAATGTATGTGAATGTTTCTGTTCAGTGCCCTGAGATAATTTATGTTGTGACTTGGCACTGCATAAATAAACTGAATTGAACTGAATAGACGTTATTGATAAGCTTATTAAAAAAAAACAATAAAAGAAAGGAAGAAGCAGGAAAAGATAATGGATGGATGAAAATCTTCACTCACCACTATGTCGCCCTCCTGAGGAAGGCTGTTTGCAGGCAGTCGATTCTTCTCTTCGTTATTGTGGTACACGGACCCATCATGCCTCAGAACCAGGCTGTTTGTGTCTCGGCCCAAAGGCACTTGGTTAAGATTCACTTTCTGAGTGGCCACACCAATTCCCCACACACCTAAAAATGTTCAATTCAGGTATTTAAATTCATGAGATGTTTTTGAACACATTTATCAAACGACTTTTATGTTTAAGGTAAAGACCAGAAACATAGTTAATCAGAATACACAACACACATACAAAAACAATCACTTGTAAAATCCTGGCATAGCAATATGTGTATGAATGAATAGATGAATCATACAAGCACCATAAAATATTGATGCTGTTAAAAAGTAAACGGCATCACAATCATTCCCTTATAACAGGGCAGAGGTATTCAATTAAAACTCAGAGGTCCAGTTGCTAAAATTTCTCATAGTAAAACGTCCGAACGAAAGTCCAACATTTGTCTTATTGTCTTGCCTCCCTGTATTCACATTTTCACTGTTAATCTGCACTTTATACAAACTGGATTCCAAAAAAGTTGGGACACTAAACAAACTGTGAATAAAAACTGAATGCAATGATGTGGAGGTGCCAACATCTAATATTTTATTCAGAATAGAACACAAATCACAGATCAAAAGTTTAAACTGAGAGAATGTATCATTTTAAAGGGAAAAATCTGTTGTTTCCAAATTTCACGGCGTCAACAAATCCCAAAAAAGTTGGGACAAGTCCATTTTTACCACTGTGTGGCATCCCCCCTTCTTCTTACAACACTCAACAGACGTCTGGGGACAGAGGAGACCAGCTTCTCAAGTTTAGAAATAGGAATGCTCTCCCATTCATGTCTAATACAGGCCTCTAACTGTTCAATCGTCTTGGGCCTTCTTTGTCGCACCTTCCTCTTTATGATGCGCCAAATGTTCTCTATAGGTGAAAGATCTGGACTGCAGGCTGGACATTTCAGTACCCGGATCCTTCTCCTACGTAGCCATGATGTTGTGATTGCTGCAGAATGTGGTCTGGCATTATCGTGTTGAAAAATGCAGGGTCTTCCCTGAAAGAGATGACGTCTAGATGGGAGCATATGTTGTTCTAGAACCTGAACATAGTTCTCTGCATTAATGGTGCCTTTCCAGACATGCAAGCTGCCCATGCCACAAGCGCTCATGTAACCCCATACCATCAGTGATGCAGGCTTCTGAACGGAGCGTTGATAACAACTTGGGCTATCCTTGTCCTCTCTGGTCTGGAAGACAATGGCGTCCCAGTGTTCCATAAAGAACTTCAAATCGTGACTCATCTGACCACAGAACAGTCTTCCATTTTGCCACACTCCATTTTAAATGACCCCTGGCCCAGTGCAAACATCCAAGCTTGTGGAGCTTGCTTAGAAATGGCTTCCTCTTTGCACTGTAGAGTTTCAGCTGGCAACGGCGGATGGCACGGTGGATTGTGTTCACTGACAATGCTTTCTGGAAGTATTCCTGAGCCCATTCTGTTATTTCCTTGACAGTGGCATTCCTGTTTGAGGTGCAGTGACGTTTAAGTGCCCGGAGATCACGAGCATCCAGTAGAGTTTTACGGCCTTGACCCTTACGCACAGCGATTGTTCCAGATTCTCTGAATCTTTTGATGATGTTATGCACGGTTGATGATGATAACTTAAAAGTCTTTGCTATTTTACACTGGTTAACACCATTCTGGTATTGCTGCACCATCTTTCTGTGCAACAATGGTGGAATTGGTGATCCTCTTACCATCTTGGCTTCTGAGAGACACTGACACTCTGAGAAGCTCTTTTTATACCCAATCATGTTGTCAATCGACCTAATTAGTGTTAATTGGTCTTCCAGCTGTTCATTATATGCTCAATTTCCTTTTTCCAGCCACTTATTGCTACTTGTCCCAACTTTTT
>NW_023626944.1:0-2720 GCF_014905685.2 Nematolebias whitei | reverse complement strand
TTAGCAGTGTGGTTCTGTTAGCAGTGTGGTCCTGTTAGCAGTGTGGTTCTGTTAGCAGTGTGGTCCTGTTAGCAGTGTGGTCCTGTTAGCAGCATGATGATAATAATGACCGAGGTAACAGACAATGACTGTTCTCCAGAACCGGGTCCTATAGACACAGAACATCCAGGGTTTCCCCTCAGATCCAAACTCTTCTGCAGATTTCAGTCTGTGTAGGCAGATGGAGGATCATGGAGACGGCCGCCAGGACAGGCCGGAGCCTGAGCCAAAGGCGGGAAGGGGGAACTGAAGCACGATGGCAGGATGGCACGGCAGCGACACACAGAACAAAACTTCACACAACATACATGTTGCAAATACTGCTCAGTCTGAAGGAAATAGATATATGATTTAAAATAATTATTTGAAGCCAAAGTTATTAGTGTTCTATTGTTTGTTGTGTGTGTGTCCAGACCTGAAACTAGAGACGGTAGAAGACGGGACGATGCTCCGAGCCTCGGTCTGCTTTTAAAATAGACATGAAACTCTTGAAGTCGGTGTTGAAACTGAAATGTGCTCCGTCAGCTGAAGAGGGTTAGACAGTGTCCACTCACTCACACCGGAGTCGCACGTCCATAGTTCACCCTTGTTGCCTACATCGATCTATCAAAGTATCAAACATAATGTTATTGTTCTTATAATGATTCCACCTTCTTTTCATATTCTTCTTGCTGCCCAGGTGTGGAGCGCTGCACCCAGGTGACCACCTGCTGTCCATAGACGGGACGTCCACCGAGCACTGCACGGTCCTGGAGGCGACGCAGCTGTTAGCGAGCACAATGGAACTGGCCAAGCTGGAAATCCTTCCCTCACACCAGACAAGACTATCTGGAAAACAGCACGACACAGGTGGGCGTAAAGTCAGCACACTTTTAAAATCAGCCCGCTACCGGCGCCCAACACTCGTTCAACAAAAGTGTTTCTATATTTAGTTTTTAAAGAAGGCGTATTTGCAGAAGATGACTCAGATTCTTCATATTTGAATACGTCAGTCTGTTTGTGATGTCTTGGTTGAACTGATCTGTTCAAGGAGAATTTTTCCTCACAGCTTTGTTTTCTTCAACAAATCATACGATGCTAAAATCTGTTGTTTGTTTTTATAAACCCCAGGTTCGATTTTAATATTTGTCCGACCTGGTAAAGACCAGATCTTTTCTCATCATGTCTGTTAAACCCTGGAATGAAGAGAGTGAACTTTTTTATAACCTGTATAACTGATTCAATCACCATTTATTGATTTGACTGGTTTACTGCCTCTGAGCACCAACTTGCTGCGAGTCGCACGTGAACTGGACCTGCTCGTTAAAAGCAGCCCTCCTCAAAGTGATGCTGATGTCACCTCCAGCTGGATGGTGATGTCATGTTAGTCACTGATTGGTCAGCACCATCAGAATCTGAATCTGTCAGGATTTTTGTTTTTGGTGGTCTCTGGAAACTTTGTGTTCATCGTTTAAAGATTTATGTTCTCTTGTTATTTGCTTCGTGTTTTTTCTTAATGTTTTCCGTTGTGTCCAGTTCATTTTAATCTCTCGCCCCGCCCACTCTCACCTGTCCCCAGGTGTTATTATCCCAGGTGGTTCTAACCTGTCCATTTCCTCCCTGTGCTATCACTGATGTCTAACACGTGCGTGCGTCATGCCTTGTCTGGTTCTCGTCTGTGTCTCCTGGAGTTTTGTTTGTCATCATTTTTTAATAAATCTTTTTACCCAAGCTCGTTTTTTTTTTTTTTTTTTTTTTTTTTGCATCTTTGTACATTATTCCAAAACAAGGCAACAAATTACTAAACATGTAGGTAAATAATAATAATTTAAGTCATTGTCGGTCTACTGTGTTAAACATTGTTGCTTGTATATGGAAAAAGTTGTTTGTTTGTTTTATTTTTGTAGCGGGGATTGAATAATCTGAGCATCGGTGCTTATTGTTGCTCCATTTGCTGATAATTTCTCATTTGTACAAAGCTGCCATATTAGACATCATTAACTTTGTTTACTGAAGTCATTTTTATTTGTTTAAAGGGTTTTCTTTTTCAACTCGAACTGTCACAATCCTCAGTTTTCAGACCCACTGGCAGGCAGGCACGGAGCTCAGAGATATTTAAATAAAGACTTTATTAAATAAGAAAAACAAAAGGCTGGCGAGGCAGCAAAAAACTTACTGAAGCTTAACAGAGAAGAACAGATCAGATCATCAGACGGACGGAAACAGAGCGGGCAGAGGAGGACTGACATGTGTGTGCATAAACAGAACAATGACCGGACGAAGAGACACCAGAAGACACTGACCGTCTGGAATCAATGCTCACATATATGAACCCAAAACAGAAGGTTAAATTTCAACATGAATTATTTTAAAATAGTTAGAACATGTTTGACACTTGATTGTGCAGAGATGTTCTTCAACTCAATGATTCGTTCACATTTGTCTTATGGAGCTGTGTCTGGTCACAGACTCACCTCTCTACAGTCAGGCCTTGAAGGTTTTATAACAAAAGCCCATCAGAATTCATCACTGTAATCACAAAGTTTGTTTTCTCAGTCATCCAGGTATATAACAACAAAAAAGGTTGAATCATGTCATCTGGACTTCGTTTTTTTGTTAAAAAGAAACGTTTCGCCCCTCATCCAAGAGGCTTCGTCGGTCTGAGGCCTAGCCATCTGGTATTACCCAGAAGCCACCCAGGG
>NW_023626943.1:0-2720 GCF_014905685.2 Nematolebias whitei | reverse complement strand
TGACCATATATATATATATATATATATACAGTATATATATTTTATTTTTTATTTTTTTTAAGACAGATTTTACTGGCCCATTTAAGTGTGTCATAATTTATTCCATATTTATTCAATATTTCAGTGAATCTAAAATTTGAGAACAGAGTTTCCTGACAAAATCCTAATGGCGGCTTCTTAATTTTTCAGAGGTGCCGAGTTAAAATTTAGGCGTGCTTGAACACCCACCAAAAAGAGGCTGAAATCGCTACAAAGTTGGAGTGCACGCATGTGTCATTCCACAGCTCCAGCTGCTGACCTGAAAACTACAGCAGATTCAACAATCTTTGCAGTCTTTAAACATGGATGAGCTTTGTTTTGCTTCACTGTATGTGGCTTAAATGACAATAAATCCACCAGAACACTTGAACAGCGATTGTCATCACAGCATTAAAACTTCAGGATCAACATCGGAAAATCTTTATCGTTTTCATGGCTCATTCACATGTAAACAGGGCACAAGAAGCACATACCAGTTTCATCTCAAAGACTCTTGGCATTAATTCAAGTAAAACTATTGTAAAATGAGCTGACGATATCCAGCATGCTGCTAATTTATTAACTCAAATTAGAAGTTCCCCATGGCGATAAATCTGAGTATGACAGTGAGGCTGAATCTTAATTTGCTCCTTTCCCTTTTAACCGTATTCCTATATTTTGCACATTGACACTGGAGGGTAGGGGTGTCCCAGGTTTTTGTGATATACTGTAGCTGGATGGCAAAGGGGTAGAGCCATCAGGCCCTACAAACAGATTTCTTTCAGGTGCACACTTCACACAAAAAGCTTATTCCAGCAAAACATCTCCAGTCTAACAAAACAGCCACTGTAATGTCTAATTTCTTGTGTTCTAATTAATCGTTTTGTTTTTTTACAGTCAGTCTTTGTGAACAAGCATAAAAATAGCAACAACTGCACTGTAGGTTAAAATATTTCACAAAATCACTGCAATGTCTAATGTGGCACACTGATATATCTGTTGTCATTGATGGTCTTCCTTATCAAGCACAGTCGGTTATTGACTTGGTATGAATTTTTACAACTTATTGGATATTGAAATTGTTGTTTTCTTAAAAAGGAATGAAAACTAACGGCACACTGACTTCTTGAAGGGGTGTTACACTTAGTAGGTGAATATTATGAAGGGATGGTTTTGTTTCGAAATTGAGCAATGTGGAAATGTCATGAACAAATAGTATCTTACCGGCTATGGATAGCGCTTTAGACTAGGCTGGCAAGCTGGTTAAAGTGAAGCCAGGACAAATGTGGATTACATCAAATAACAGTTGCCTCATCAATCTGTTCAAAATTACATTTTATTTCTCCAAACTAATGCCTCTCAAAGAACTATCCACAACAGGGAGGATAATGATTGCAACATTTCTGCACTCCACAAAGATCTGGTATAAAAATTACAAGAAGGGGTGTCCTATTTGTCTAGAAGTATTTTCATTTACACTCCTTGCAGCTTCAAAATTAGGAAATGAGATTAGGCTTTGATGTACTATATCTGCCTAGCATCACACGCTAACATCTTATTTCCCTTTACGAAGAGGATGATCAGAATTTTCAAAGACATTTTTCTAGGTTCAAATCTTCTATAATCTACAAATCTTTTCAGTTTTAGGCTAAACATTAAATACTATAAGCATCTTTAGCATAGCAACCTTCACTTGAATGCAGTTGTTTGATGTTGCTGTAAAAAGCTCCTTAAGGAGGTCAGTGTCACTCTATAATGAAGGGGTCAGAGGGTCAGCGAGTCACTGGAGTGTCAGCTGTCATTTTACGGAGTCCTTTCCTTTAGAGGTGCCTGGATTGGACTGTGAGGAGTGTGTGGTCAGCTGGCAGGTCAGCGGTGGGAGTAGAGTGGTCCACCATGGAGCTCTCAGGCAGCAGTGGCTGCCCAAAGCACAGACAGATAGTGGGCATTATCATTTGTTAAGTGCCCCCTTAGCCTCTGGTCAGGAACACTTAACATTGCCTGTGGTCACTAAATGCTGCTGGACTGCCGGTAGCAAGGTAAAATATTCATTGTCGTGAAGTGGTGGTTTTCCTTTGCACCATCCCTAAAAGCTTAGCTTGGTTTTGTGTTTTTAACCAGAGCCCTAAAACCAGTAGCCTTTTACTGGACAGTGTAATGGACCTCAACAGGATCTGCTGACTTTACCACAAAATCCTAGCCAGCAAAGAGATTTGCCCACAATACGAGGCGGAAATCTCAACAACAAACAAATCTCAAGACAGCTGTAATTTAGTCACTACCCCCCCCCCCCCCCCCCTTCAAATAAAATGATTGCCGTATTTTCCGGAGTACAAGTCGCATCAGTCAAAAAAAAGCATCGAAGAGGAAAAACATGTATAAGTCGCATTCATTATGAGTCACCGCTGACCCGTCTAATTTATTATGCATTTATTTAATGGTCAAAACAGCTTCCATTGGCGCCATCAATCCATCCATCCATCCATCCATCCATCCATCCATCCATCCATCCATCCATCCATCCATCCATCCATCCATCCATCCATCCATCCATCCATGTCAGAGCTGCTAGCTCTCCAGCGTTCCTCCGCCTACACCAGCTGAGTGAAGCAAGTGCGCACGGGAGCACTCGCTATTGCAGTTCTTCAAAATTTAAAGCATCAGTCAAAAATTACATTATAAATATGGGGGGGGGGGGGGGG
>NW_023626942.1:0-2721 GCF_014905685.2 Nematolebias whitei | reverse complement strand
CTGACTCTGACAGTTTCTGTCTGACACCCTGACCCATCTGACTCTGACAGGTCCTGTCCAACACCCTGACCCATCTGACACTGGCAGGTCATGTCCAACACCCTGTCCCAACTGACTCTGACAAGTCCTGTCCAACAGCCTGAATCACCTTACTCTGACAGGTCCTGTCCAACAGTCTTACCCACCTAGCTCTGACAGATCCTGTCCCATACCATGACCCACCTGACTCACAGGTCCTGTCCAACAACCTGACACACCTGACTCTGACAGGTCCTGCCTTTCGTTCTGACCCACCTGACAATGATAGGTCCTGTCCAACTCCCTGACCCGAATGATTCTAAGAGGTACTGTCCTACAGCATGACTCACCTGAATCCTACCTGGCCTGTCCAACACCCTGACCCAACTGACTCAGACAGGTCCTGTCAAAGAGCTTGACACACTTGATTCTTACAAGTCCTGGGCCGTATCCTGACCCACCTTTCTCTGACAGGTCCTGTCCAACACACTGACACACCTAACTATGACCAGTCCTGTCCAACACCCTGACTGACCTGACATTGACAGGTCCTGTCCAACACCCAGACCACCTCACTCTTACATGTCCTGTCCAACACTCTGCCACACCTGACAATGACAGATCCTGTTCCAGACCATAGTCCACCTAACTCAGATTGGTCCTGTCCAACACCCTTACCCACTTGACTCTGACAGGTCCTGTCCAACACCCTGACCCAAATTAATCTGACAGGTCATGTCCAACACACTCTCCCACCTGACTCCTACAGGTCCTGTCCAACATCCTGACCCACCTGACTCTTAAAGGTCATGTCCCAGACCATGACCTACTTGACTCTTACATGTCCTGTCCAATACCCTGACCCACTTAACTCTTAGAAGTCCTGTCCAACACCCTGAATCACCAGACTTGTACAATTCCTGTCCTAGACCATGACCCACCTTACTCCAACAAGTCCTGTCCAACACCTGACACAGCTGACATTTACAGGTCCTGCCCCAGACCATGACCCCCTGATTCTTACAGGTCCTGTCCAACTCCCTGACCTACCAGACTCTGACAGGTCCTGTCCAACACCCTGACCCAGGTGACTTTTACAAGTCCTATCCACCAACCTGACCCACCTGACC
The DNA here is from genome assembly GCF_014905685.2 of Nematolebias whitei. Classification (NCBI taxonomy): domain Eukaryota; kingdom Metazoa; phylum Chordata; class Actinopteri; order Cyprinodontiformes; family Rivulidae; genus Nematolebias; species Nematolebias whitei. Next base: position 1,573 of record NW_023626942.1, on the reverse strand, counting down.
CTGGATAGGTCCTGTCCAACCCTAACCCACCTGACTTTTAGAGGTCCTATTCAACACCCTGACCCACCAGACTCTTACAGGTCCTGTCCCAGACCATGACCCACTTTACTTCAACAGGTCCAGTCTAACACCCTGAAACAGCTCACAATTACAGGTCCTGCCCCAGACCATGACCCACCTGACTCTTACAGGTCCTGTCCAACTCCCTGACATATCTGAATATGACATGTCCTGTCCACTACCCTGACACACCTGAGTCTGACAGGTCCTAGTCAACACCCTGACCACCTGACTCTTACAGGTCCTGTCCAACACATGTGCCCCATCAGACACTTACAGATCTTGTTTCAGACCATGGTCCACCTGACTCTGTTAGGTCATGTACAACCCCCTGTCCCACCTGACTCTGACAGGTTCTGTCCAAATTCCAGACCCACCTGACTCTAACAGGTCCTGTCCAAAACCCTGACCCACCTGAGTCTTACAATTCCTGTCCAACACCAAGACCCACTTGACTCTTACAAGTCCTTTCCCAGGCCATGACACATATGACTCTGACAGGTCATGTCCACCACCCTGACCCAACTGACTCTTACAATTCCTGTCGAACACACTGACCCACCTGGCTCTTACAAGTCTTGTCCTAACACCCTGACCCACCTTACTCTGACAGGTCCTGCCCCACACCCTGACCCACGTGAGTCTGACAGGTTCTGGCTAACACCCTGACACACCTGACTCTGACATGTCCTGTCCAACACACTGACCACCTGACTCTGACAGGGCCTGTCAAACACCCTGACCCACCTGACTTTTACAAGCCATTTACAACACACTGACCAACCTGACTCTTACAGGTCCTGTTCCAGACCATGACCCACCTTACTCCAACAGGTCCTGTCTGACACAGCTGACTCTGACAGGTTCTGTCCCAGGCCTTGACCCATCTGTCTCTGGCCTGTCCTGTCCAACACAGTGACCCACCTGTCTCTTACAGGTCATGTCCCAGACCCTGACCCCACTGACTCTTACAGGTCCTGTCCAACACCCTGACCCACCTGACTCTAATAGGTCCTGTCCAATAACAATGACACACTTGACTCTGACAGGTCCTGTCTCAGACCATGGCCCACCTGACTCTTAGGAGTCCTGTCCAATACCCTGATCCACCTGACCCTTACATGTCCCATCCCAGACCAAGACCCACCTATGAGCCCTGTGTAACACCCTGACTTCTACAAAACCTGCACCAGGTGACCCCACCCATGTGAAGCTCACCTTGGTTGTCGTGGTAATGATGGTCTGTAGAGCTGCGGGAGACCCTGGGGGGTTGCTGGGGTAACGGCAGGGGTACTCTGCACTGTAGTAATGGTGGTTGTCACCATAGGGGGAGGTGTTCTTTAGCAGCTCCTTCCAGGGTGGTGGGGGCTTTGTCTGTGTGTCAAAGGTGGAAGAAGAGGAGGAGAGAGGAGTTGCTAATGATGAAGTTGTTGAAGAAGGACCCAAGACTGGTGCCACCCTGCAAAAAACCAGGATGTGGGTCATACATACTGAAGCAGAATAGACCTGAATC
>NW_023626941.1:227-2721 GCF_014905685.2 Nematolebias whitei | reverse complement strand
TATGTGTGTATATATATGTGTGTATATATATGTGTATATATATATATATATATATATAAACTGAGTCAAATAGTAACAAAGCAGATTGACAAGTTCATCTACTTTTGGTTATCGGAGTGACAAATCCCAGCTGTCGCTGATCCAGATGTTCAGAAGTTTATTTTGAATCGAGTAAGACCAGGACCAGAACGTCAAGCACTTGACTGACAAAGACTTGTGAATTTTATTCAGTAGGAATCATTTATAATAAAATGGCAAATAGGCTCAATCTTAAAAAAAAAAAAAAAAAATTTAAACGTGTAAAATTTGATTCAAAGATAATAAAGTATGAATTTTAGTTTTTATCCAACAAAATAAAACTTCAAGTCTTAACGTACAACTTCATGTGGTCTGATGAAATAATCTGCTGCGGGGGGGTGATTTGTATCAAAAAGTTCTGACGTTTCCAAATTTGCTTTTCGTTGGAGTTTAATGTTTTGGATCCTGACAGCAGGTAACATGTAGCGTGTCAAAAACAACATACAGTAACATTTACTGCACCCGTCTGGATGATACCAAGATTTTATTCCTGCCTAGTGATTTACATGAACAGCAGATGAGCATTGCAGCAAATGAAATGAGTGTTGTCTTTATTTCATGCTGATGGTTAATTAAAGTTTCAAAAGGTTGTGTTATAATTTCCAGGCTGTTCCAGACATCTCCCCTCCACATACTGAAGTTTACTGCATTAACAGTACAAAACAACTTTATTTATAAAACGATTCAAAAACAACACCGTTGGCCAAAGTGCTGTACTTTAACAAGCAAGCATAAAAACCATCAAAAAGAAGCTGAAACCGTAACGAACTATTAAAATCAAATAAACAATAAGACAAATAAAAACAGTAAACAAAGGTGTTTTCCTGCTCTGATTATTGGCGCATGTCCTTTGTCTCAGGCTCGTGCCATCTGCTCCGTCGTTATTAATATTACAAAAGGCGGCTTTGGATTTAAAGCAGCATCCGTGCTGCTGATGCTCTTCGCCTACATTTTCTCTAAACGAACCCGAGTGTTTCCTCTAACTTTACCACTTTGTTTTTGTGGGATTTTAACACATTTTAACCGTGACGTCAGTGTCCCAGAAAAGCGGTGCGCTCGTTTTCCGCCCCCTCCTCCGACGGGCTGTGGTGAATTAGAACGGGATGCTTGGCACTCCGGGTCCGGGTTGTTACAAGAACAGCTGGGCCTCTCCGGCCGGGGCGCTGGACCCGATGTGAGGGTGTGCACCGAATGATGTGGCGGAGAGTGGCCGACGATGAGAACTTGGACTCTGGAGAAGAAACAGCCGCGTGAGTTTAGTCTCCGCGTTAGCTTCAGGCTAACGTTAGCGTTAGCTTTTCAGCGGCAGCCACAATGGAAATTAATTTTGACCCAAGACAGTACGTTTTGATTAATATAACGTCTGGAGCTAAACTAAACACTGTGCAATGCTGTTATTGCACTTTAATTGTGCGTTTTCTTTTCTTCTGTACTTATACGTGATAGTTCTGTCATAAATTAACTTTTTTTTGGTTGTTGCAAGCTAACATAAAGGGTTGTCATGGTGACCAAAAGCAATGGGCAGGTTTCCAAAGCAACCGCCACAAGATGGAGACACATTTTTGTCTTTTTCACTTCATATGCCTCTTTTTTCTTCTTCTTTTCTTTTAGATCTGACTGGAGCAAGATTACATTGTCTGCCAGTAAGTTTTCTATAACTCATTAAATCAAACTTTATAAAGAGCCCAACGTATTGTTCAAAATCTGAAATTGTCGTTTTATATGCACATTAATTAATAATAATAAAAAACAAGCAATTAACACTTAATCACACGCTTTTGCAAATTTGAACATTTAGATAACCCAATTTTTAGTTTTCACTTCAATTCAGTGTATTTCTATAGCGCCAAGTCACAGCAGACGTCATCTCTGAACAGAAACATTCATACTGTATAAAAATAATTTAACATTATTTATCTGAGGAGCAGACTGATTTGAGTTTAACTCCATCACAGACTCTCATCCTGAGCAAGCATGAAGGAGACAGTGGAAAGAAAAAACTCCCTCATGAGGAAGAAACCTTTAGCAGAACCAGGTTCAGGACAAGCGGTCATCTGCTTGGACCGGCTGAGTTTGAGAGGAACAGATACACAATGGCAGGTTGAGAATCACGTTACGATAGAAATAATATAAATGGAAAACTATTCAATTTTAGCAAATCATTTAAGGACATGAGGTCATTTTGTCCTCCAGTAGTCTGAGTCTATAGCAGCATCCTGTCTTTAAACTGGACAATGTGTCAGCCTCATGGACAGAAACTGGAAGTTGGTTCCACAAGAGAGGAGCCTGATAACTGGAAGATCTGCCTCCCATTCTGCTTTTGGAAACTCTAGGAACCACAAGTAAACCTGCAATCTGAGAGCGAAGTGCTCTGTTAGGAAAATATGGAACAATAAGATCTGTAATATAAGATGGA
>NW_023626941.1:0-127 GCF_014905685.2 Nematolebias whitei | reverse complement strand
ATTTTTTCAGTGCTTATGCTCTGCATAACGGGATAAACCCATCAGCGACAGCCTTAAAGGGCGAAGCCTATATGAAATAGAACTGGAAGTTGGTTCCACAAGAGAGGAGCCTGATAACTGGAAGATC
>NW_023626940.1:0-2721 GCF_014905685.2 Nematolebias whitei | reverse complement strand
AGACCTTGATTTTCCACTTCCACTGCTCTCCCATGTTCAGAGATCTCGATCATCCACTTTCACTGCTCTCCCAGACTCTTAGACCTCGAGCTTCCACTTGAACTGCTCTCCCAGGCTCCGAGACCTCGAGCTTGCACTTCCACTGCTCTATCAGGCTCCGAGACCACAATCTTCCACTTCCACTGCTCTCCCAGGCTCCGAGACCTCAATCTTGCACTTCCACTTCTCTCCCAGTCTTCGAGATCTTGTTTTTCCATTGCTCTCCCAGGCTCGGAGATTTTACCATACCATACCATACCAATTTATTTATATAGCACTTAAAACAGCAACAAGGCCAACCAAAGTGCTGTACAAAAGAACACAAACATGCACAGCAGACAGGATAACATAAAATAGAAATACAGATACAAATAGCAGCAGAAGCTAACTAAAATGGCCAACAGAGTAGAGAACAGACCGGACCAAAACAAATCACACCGTGTTAAAGGCAAGCGAATAGAAGTGGGTCTTCAAGCGAGACTTAAAGACTGAGAGTGTGGGAGCCTGCCGGACACTCAGTGGCAACTCATTCCACAGTCGTGGACCTGCAACAGAGAAAGCCCTGTCACCTCTGAGCTTACGACGGGTTTCTGGGACTGAGAGAAGCATCTGGTCTGCTGACCTCAGAGAGCGCGGTGGGACATATGGCTGCAGAAGATCAGTGAGATAGGATGGGGCGGAACTGTTCAGTGATTTAAAAACATACATGAGAATTTTGAAATGGATCCGAAGGTGAATGGGTAGCCAGTGCAGGGAGGCCAAAACTGGCGTGATGTGCTCTCTATAGCCTGTACCAGTTAAAAATCGGGCTGCAGCATTTTGGACCAGTTGTAGACGAGCAATGGAGGACTGACTGATTCCAAACAGAAGTGAATTGCAGTAATCAAGCCTAGATGTTATGAAGGCGTAGATCACTGTCTCAAGGTTCTTTTTGTTGAGTATAGGCTTCAGCTTAGACAGCCGTCTCAGCTGAAAAAAACAGGATTTGACCATCATGTTTACGTGACTGTTGAGTTTTAAGGACGGGTCCATTATCACCCCCAGATTAGTCACCTTTTGTTTCTCTAGCGGGGCTAGAGAGAATAGGTCAATGTCATAGTTCATGAGTGAGCCACTGGGATGGAACAGCATGACTTCAGACTTCTTCTCATTGAAGCTTAAGAAGTTTAAAGCCATCCAGTCCCGGATGTCAGCCAGGCAGTCAAGAAGAGGCTGAATAGAGCGTGTGCCTCTGTGCCTCAGGGGGAAGTAAATTTGGCAATCATCGGCATAGAAATGAAAGGGTATGTCGTGTTTGCGGAAGATAGCACCTAGTGGCAGCAGGTATAAAGAAAAGAGAAGGGGACCGAGGATGGACCCCTGCGGTACCCCCCACTGGAGTGCGGTCGATGCCGAACTGAAATCTTTGATATTGACATAGAAGGTTCTGTCAGAGAGGTAGGACCCAAACCATTTAAGGGCTGACCCTGTGATGCCCACCCACTGCTCCAGTCTAGAAATGAGGATATTGTGGTCAATGGTGTCAAAAGCAGATGTAAGGTCCAATAGGACAAGCAGCACAGAATCACCTGCGTCTGTGGATATGAAAATGTCATTAAAAACCTTCAGTAGAGCAGTTTCAGTGCTATGGAGAGATTTGAAGCCAGATTGGAATAACTCAAGGATAGCGTGATCCCCCAAAAACTGTTTCAACTGAGACTCCACAATTTTTTCCAGTAGTTTAGAGGTGAATGGGAGTCTGGAGACAGGCCGGAAGTTGGACATGACTGAGGGGTCAAGGTTAGGTTTTTTCAGGAGGGGCTGGACAGCAGCATGTTTAAAAGTCTTTGGCACCACACCTGAGGATAAACTGCTATTCAGAATAGTGAGGATAAAAGGACACAGGGTAGGAAAAACTTCCTTTAGCAGTCGAGGGGGGACCACATCAAAGGGGGAACCAGATGGCTTCATGCTGCACATTACCTGCTCCAGAGAGGACAGAGAGATGGGCTCAAAGTGGTCAAACACAGCCACACACTGAGAAGGGATGGACAGATCATGAGCTGGTGGAGAAATGAGTGCCCGGGTGTTTGCCACTTTTTCTAAAAAGAAATGGAGGAAGTTCTCACACAGCTCAGTTGAGGCTTCCAGAGGTGAAGGCTCACTGAGGTGTAGAACTGAGTTCAGGGTGGAGAAAAGAACTCGGGGGTTGTGGGAGTTGGAGACAATTAAATCAGAAAAGAATTTACATTTGGCAGCTTTAACGGTTTTCTGATAGTGACGCCAACTCTCCCTTAACATTTGAAAAGACACCTGGAGCCTGTCCTTCCTCCACTTTCGTTCAGCTTTGCGACACTGCCGCCTAACGGCTTGCGTGACGTCATTCAGCCAAGGCTCTGATCTAAGTTTCGTTTTTCTGGTCTTAAGGGGAGCAACACGGTCCAGAACATCTAAACAGGCAGAGTTGAACTGAGAGGTTAGCTCCTCAGTGGTAAGAGACACCGGGAGCTGTTTGATCCTCTCAGAGTTAAAACCTTCATTAAAACGAGCAACAGTGAAATGGTTAATGGAACGCGTACGTGCAGGTACGCACGTCTTAGCAGTATGACAAGGGGGGGTGAGGTCAAACAATACAGGCATGTGATCTGAAAAAACATTGTCACCGATTTTCAAATTAGAGACAGAGACATCGCGTGTTAAAAC
>NW_023626939.1:0-2721 GCF_014905685.2 Nematolebias whitei | reverse complement strand
AGCGGCAGATAAATTTTTTACATCTATCTTAGAACCCTCACCCCCCTATTTCAAAGCCCCCGTAGGGGCATTTGATTTGCTCGATCAATGCGTGATCATTCTGGAGCTGGTTTTACGTTTACTGTATTTTCATTTCTACGCGCTACCGATCATAAAAACGTACTTATTCTGTTTTATTGAGTTCAACACACTGACTTTTAATTTGCCTATTTAAAACCCAATGACAGATTTCGATAAAAAACCAGGTATCTGCTTACCTGTATTGTGAAGATACTGGCGCCAGGTCAGTGTGAAGAACTCAGCTTGCCCTTCCTGCCTGCCCATATCTCGGTGGGACCTCCAATTGTTGATTTGCGTCTTCGCTCCGCCCGAGTTCGTTGTTATGGCTTGTTGTACAGGAACAAGGAAGGAAAAACTAAGTTACACTAAAAATAGGACAGAGTCGCTATTTTAAGTTCACACGTATATTTAATAGATAATAGTCACAAGATACATTTTTAGGAATACAATTTTGGTTAGTAATTATTGCAAAAATAAAATAAAAGTGATGAAGTATATGGATTGAATGAATTCGCATTCATTCTGACCAATACGACCTGCACAGTTGTGCAGCTCGTGCTGCATGGTTCTGATCTGCTCTGGGCGGTTCTGTTTCTCTCTGCTGAGGGGGGAGATGCTTCATGCTTTTATAACCTGTCTGTGGTTCTGCCCCGTTTGGAGCAACACAGAACTTACAACCTCCCCCAAAATGTTCCTTTGTCTAACTTTCACAGTTTTCTTTCGTGTTGTTGGAGTTTCATATTTTCCTATGAAACATATCAATGTCGTTTTTATTAAATGTGCATGTCTTTCTTCAACTATATAATCACAACTTTTATCTAATTAAAAATGTTCATCCTAGATACTTACTTTATATATATGAAAACTGAAGCAAACTTCACCAGAGTGTTCAACCATGTTTAATGCAGACAATAAAACTCACTAAATAACTCTTGACTGCAGCATCCTATTGAACAGTTTCAGATAATCAGAACAAAGAAAGTTCAATCTGTCCTAGTCCTCAAAATACACTAACTACTCCTTGCAACCTCTAATTTTCATACTAATACATCAGAAATATTAAACTAACATTAGATTGCAAAGTATTAGTTATTTTAATCTAACAATTAGACTAAACATTGATCAGAACATCATCCCTGCCTCAACAGGCTTTAAGGAAAACTCTTCATGTTTGTATATGAGGTCAAGCTGTCATATAACTTATAATCTGGAATGTATCCATTAGTCCTGGCCGGCCGTAAAACCTCGTATCCATAGCAACGCAGCTTTCTAAACCAATCAGAGGGTGAGGCCTCTATAACATCAACAAGAAAGTTCTGTTCACCTCCCCCTATCGTGCTCAATTTTCTGCTGAGTTTAAACAAAGGATCTGATGACAGAAAATGCCTGTCTTCTTCAGCTATACACAGATTTTGTTGAAGAGTAAATAAGTTTCACCAATACATAAAACTAAAGAATTAAGCACACAATATATTTTATTTCACAACACAAGTTTTACAAGGAGTAAACAATACGGCGATTGTTTTTTCACTTCCAGCTGTACAACAGACACTTCTAAAAAATATCTGGAATGATTTCTACTTGATAGAAGAATTTTAAAGATGGAAAGATGAAGTTTAGAGGGAGAAAAAGATGGATGAGGGAGAATGTTTGTGTCGACATCAGAACGGCACTCTCCGGGTTTTTCCCAGCTTCTTCCCCGGTACACTTAGGTGATATAAATCTCTTTTACCTGGAGATGTCTCCCTGGTACGAAATTCCATTTAACGCACCCTTTCAGCGTCTCCGTAGGAACAGCTGTGAATCGTCCGAAGTAGTGACGGTACTTGTTCGACACAAGTTCACCTCACGAGTGGACTTCACATGAGTGGAGTCCGTCAGAGTTCCACTCAGAGGTGGAAGATGTCATAATCCCCAATACTCGGAAGAGCTCTGGATCATGTCAGGATTTTCCTGTTTCCCAGCACTGGAGTTGCAACGACTGAAGCCGGAGCCTGAAGCGACTGGTTTGAACTAGGAAGTACCGACATTTAAAGGGCTCTATTTCCGGTTCACTTGGGAGTTTCCTGATTGGTCGTTTCAACCAGACAGGGGTGTGTTTTTGTGATGTAAAAGGTCACTAGGAGTTAGAAAAACAGCAAGAATGTTATGGAACAGATTGAAAATGTTTTGCAGACAGACGAGAGGAATATTTAGACGAGTTGGCGGAAAACAGGTGCCAGCTTCTCTATTTACGTCTGAGAAGATTTAAAAACATGACAGTTCGTTCCAACAACTTGTTTGCGTTTGACTCCAACCTTGGACCAACTTACACTGCTCATTCAAAGACAGAAAATGCATAATTACTCTAACAGACCTTAACATGATTTATACTTTGCATGAGGATTAAAATCATTATTACTGTTTCACAGTTAATTAAAAATGATTAGTTCACTGCAACATCTAAAATGGTTTGAACTAAAAACACTTTGATTATAAAACATTTGTAAAATAGTAATGATAATAGAAAAGAGAGTGTTCTTTCACTTGATTAATTCAAGAAAGAAAGTCTCAGGATGGGTCAACCTGTATTTCTGGATTCAAATCAATGAAATGACAGCTTCTGTCCCATAAAGTCCTTAAGGTCAGGATTTGACCTCAGGCTTAGTTCACTACAATACA
>NW_023626938.1:1595-2721 GCF_014905685.2 Nematolebias whitei | reverse complement strand
TTGACAGTTTAAAAGACGAAAAGTTGACGAACTATTTCACGCTAATCTAACTTGCTAGTTGGAGAAAACGCTTCTTGATTGGTTGAATTCGCTGTTGTGGAGCGCTCTGATTGGTTGAGAAGGCTGACTGGCGTGGCTACGTCACTTCCTCTCACCCTGCGCTGCTTTGCCATTGGTGATTTCAGTCACGTGACCCGGAAATGAAAATTCGTTTTCATAGGGAAATAAAATCTGCTTTTTAAAGCTGAAAAGCGCCTTTAAAAGTGATCTTGATACGCTGGTTAAAAGCTTCGAAGCATATTCGCTGAAATTTTGCCACGTTAGAGCTTAAAATTCGTCATAAAATGATGTTTTTAAACAACACTAGCGATGCTAATTTTAAGCTAAACAGCTAACGACCGGAGTTTTAACTACGCTTAAAATCACTAAATGAAGCTGCAATATTGTTCCAAAAACTCATGTTCAGGCTAAGAAGTCGTGTTTGTTGAAATTTTGCCACGTTTGTGTAAAAAATCCGTTCAGAAATGTTGATTTTAACCGAGTTTAGCCGAAGCTAACTACAAGCTAAGCGGCTAACAACAGGATGTCAACCGAACGCCACAGGAAGTTATAGCTCCCCTAGTGGATAACACAAACAGTGTCTGAGTTAAGATTAGTAAGGTAAGGCTGACATCTTCTGGACAACCTTGAGAAGACAGGTTTCACTCGCTCTTTAGGTCTAAACAGTGAAATTAAACGTTTTAATCTTTCTAAAAGGCATTTTCGAGTTAATAAACGTTCCTTAAAGCTGAAAATTACTGTTATCTTGCATTTTAAAAGTTATAAGGTATTTATGCAAACGAGCATTCACCAAAAAAGTTTTATTTCACTGGTAATCCCTTAAAACTAAGGTACAAAAATAAACATTAACTTTTTAAAAATAGAAACAGTTACAGATTTTCACAAAGTTGGAAAAAGTTTACTCATTTGCTAAAAGGATAGTGCACGTTTAATTGATAAATCACTAAATAAAAGTAAATACATCAGACAAAGAGACTTTGCTGATTTTATTTATTTTGAAAAACCTAAAACATTAAAATTCTCCTGTTTAATCTTTAAATAGAAGAAAAATGACAAGCGAAGAAGA
>NW_023626938.1:0-1495 GCF_014905685.2 Nematolebias whitei | reverse complement strand
AATCCACTTATTGGCAAAGAAATACAGCAATTACAACAACTTGATGAAGCTCAAAGACAAGAAGAGCTGAAAAGTTTGGCCGCAGGAACATTAAACACAGAGAGTAAAAAGCTTAGCCTTGAACGGTTAGCAAAAATCTCTCTGCTTCTAAAAGCTGAATTGGATGAACGGTCGGAACGCCTTGACTGGATGTCTAAAACACATGAGAGGGATCTCTCAGAAATGCAGGCGTCACTAGAAGCAAAATCTTATGAAAAGATTAAAGAAATAGACCGTCAGTACAAAGCCACGTGTGCAGATAACGATGTGCTACAACAACAGTTGCAGCTTGCAAAAACTGAACTGGAACAATGCAAAATAGATAAACAAAATCTACAAAAGCTACATATGCGCTTAGAAGGTGACTACTGTACATCCCAGGAACATTTAAAAAAATGTGAGGCGAAACTAATAGCAGCAATAGAAAAAGGTCAGAATGTTGGGCAAGGTGACCTGGAATCCAAACCAGACCTTGAACAAAGTCGGACTAATACACCAATTACTCAACGACCTCTTTACTCACCCGGTGCTTTTAGACCCATCCAAACACCTACACAAACGGGCAGAGCAACACCCCCACAACTGATCACGCATGTGAGACCATTGATATCTTCTCCATCAATGGATGACTTGCAAAAAATCTCAAAATATGTACAACGTTTCATCCCTGAACCGTTGGGCTCCGCTGGAACAAAAGCGTACCTCAGAGATCTGGATTTCAGATTGAGAGCTTATCCAAACGCTACGGTAGAAGATAAAATCAGTCTGATACGACTCACTTCGGACAGAGAGGTGTTTACCTTCATCGAGCGTCTACCAGATGCAACGAGAAGGGATTACAAACTTCTGTGTGAAGCTCTGATCAAAGAGTACGACTCCTGCGCAGGACCTGCTGGGTATCCAGCCGCAGACAAGGTCACGCAGGGCAAGAATGAACATCCAAAAGTTTATTACAAAAGAATCTTCCAAGCTTATTTTGGTAGCAGAAATGAAACCGGAATGGAGGAAGAAGAAGGTTTTAAATTTGTTTTCAGCAAAAATCTCCATCCTGACATTCAAACGTCAGTGCAAATGATGGCAAATTACAGAGAAAAATCCATCAGTGAGATTAAACAGTGCGCTGTGAACGTGTTTGAGGCACGTTGTCATGCCAAGACGCCCATAGAAGTGTTTCCTGGTGTAAAGGTTAAACCCCACTCCCTAGAATTAGAAGGAAGGCGTGCATCGCCACCCCCTCCTAAAAAGGGAGAAAAAAGGCAGTATTTTCAGACTAACAAACCGCATCATGAAGGTGCACGCTGGGATAAAAAGGCTCCTCCTTCAGAGGACGAACGTGATTATCGTAAATGGGACCAGCGGAGGACGCAAAAAAATGGGAACCGAGAGGAACCCCAAAAAGACGTACCTAGCCGCCCCCCACCTCGGACGAAACGTCCAGAGGCGAAAAAATCACAAA
>NW_023626937.1:0-2721 GCF_014905685.2 Nematolebias whitei | reverse complement strand
GGAACAAAGCGTTGTACATATTTTGAGATTTTCTGCAAATCATCCATCGAAGGAGACAGTATCAACGGTCTCAATTGTGTGGTTGGTGGTGCAAATTGGTGAAGGTCTGCCCCTACCACCCGAGATGGGGGTGGGGATGACGGAATGGTGTTAAGAGTAGGAGGTGCAAGTCGGTGCAGATCCGTCCCTATCACCCGAGATGGGGGTGTTAGAACGGGACTAAGAGTAGGAGGTGCAAGTCGGCACAGGTCTGTCCCTACCGCCCGAGATGGGGGTGTGGGTGACAGAATGGGGCTAAGAGGAGGAGGTGCAACAGCATCTGTCTGGGGTGGTTGTGGCTGACCCGGACCCTGACCTTGTTCGTCTCTGAGTCCCAGACCAGCTCGCCCCACGTCAGAAATCTTGTTTGTTGCTGTGGCTAGATTCTCCTCACAAGCTTTCAGGCGATCCTGTGATGTTTGACATTCACCTTGTAAATGCAGACATCGTTGGATTAATCCCTCCTTTACCACTTTGCATTCCTCCAGCTCCTTTGATGCGAGCTGCAACTGTTGTTGTAGCACATCGTTGTCTGAACACACGGCTTGGTACACACGGTCTTTATCCCTAATCTTCTCCTCATATGATTGAGCCTGTAATGACAGCTCAGTCTGTGAGAGGTCCTTCTCAATCTGAACTCTTTCTGCCTCCAATGCAGACTCATTCATCAATTCGTCACACCTCTCCTTTGCAGATGCATATCCTCTGGATAGCATGACATTTCGTGCAACCTGATGGTCCAATTCCTTTTTGAGAAGCAGAGACATTTTTGCTAACCGTTCACGGCTCGATTTTGTATCCTCTGACACTTTAGCTCCTTTTGCCAAACTTTTCAGTTCTGCATCTCTTTGAATTTCATCAAGTTGTTCTAATTGGTCTAATTGCTTACCAATAATTGAATTTGTTAAAATATGTAAAGCCGTTTGGACGACATCTTGGGAGTGCAAGAGGTCAGTGTTTACGTTTTCGTCCGCCATTATCTGCTATTTAAAATTAAATAGGAGAATGTGTTGTTTAGGTGGTAAAATAAAATCAGAAGAGTCTCTCTCTTCTGATATATTTACTCTTATTTAATGATCTAGCAATTAAACATGTATTATCTCTCCAGCAAATGAGCAAACTTTTATCTCTGTGAATATCTGTATCTGTACTTTTTTTTTTTTAAAGTTTCTAACTTTTATTTTGTACCTTTTTATAAGGAATTACCAGTGAATAAAAGCTTCTTGGTAAATGCCTTTCTGCATAAATACCTTAAATACTTTTTAAATGCAAGATAACAGTGATTATTCAGCTTTGAGGAACGTTTATTAACTCAAAAATGCCTTACAGAAAGAAAATACGTTTAATTTCACTCAAAAATAACCTAAAACATAGTGAAACTGTGATATCAAGTTTCAACAGGAGGTGGCAGCATAACCTTATTTATTTTAACTCAGACACTGTTAGTGTTGTCTGGTAGGAGTCGCTATGACTTCCTGTGGCATCCGGTCGTTAGCTGTTAGCTTAAGATTAGCATCGGCTAGACCCGGTTAAAACCAACATTTCTGAACGGATTTTTTACTCAAACGTGGCAAAATTTTAGCGATTATGCTTCAAAGACACGGAGCATCGTATCAGAATCAACTTTAAAGCGTTTTTCAACTTTTAAAAACAGATTTTAATTCCCTAAGAAAACAAGTTTTCATTTCCGGGTCACGTGACTGAATCCACCAATGACAGAGCAACAACGGGGTCAGAGGAAGTGACGTAGGCACGTCACTCACTCCTCAGCGACTCACAGCGTTCCAACTCAGCCGTTTTAAACCAATCACGGACCGTTTTTCCAACTAGCATGTTCGCTTTATCTGAACAAGTCCGTCAACTTTTCGTCTTTTAAACTGTCAAAATGCACTTTTTTTCTGTTAAAAATGTAACAAATCAATTTCTGGGCCTAGTGGAGATGGCGCTCCGTGGCAAAACGTCTTATAAACCGTTTAAAAACAACTCGTTCGATCTTTCTCAGAACCGAGCCGGAACCAGAACCGAACCTCCGTCCGGACCACAGTTTAAACAGAGTAAAGCGTTTCCACACAAACCCAGCTTAGTTACACATAACAGACGTACCATTTCAGCTTTCATAAAGACACATTGACTCTCAATTTTCAGCTTTCAAAACACCAGTAGCTGCTAACATTTCTGTTTCAGCTCAACACGCTGCGTTTACTCCAAGCGCCGCAGCTTCAGCACGCTGCGTTTCAACACAGCTAACAAACTGCTATTTTTCATGCCAACACGTAAAATCAATCTTTACACGAATACACAGTCCATTTATGAAGCGTATACGGGCCACCAGTATGTAGATGAACATATCCTGAGATATTCACCTGATTAAAACGGATTCTTTCATTTTTCTGGACTGAATATAAACGTGCATTGAATTTAATAAAAATGTAACGTGAGACGTTATTTATCTTTGACCCATCAAAATGAATGTGGTCATTTATTTACAGAATCAAAGTTTAACATCAAACATTTACATTAATTTGGCACATTGAAAAATGACAACATAATTAATCAGCAAGCTGTACAATTATGATCAACCACACGGCGGTGGATGAGAACTTTACACAGACATTTCTAAAATATCTGGAATGATTTCTACTTGATAGAAGAATTTAAAGATGGAAAATGAAGTTTAAAGGG
>NW_023626936.1:1396-2722 GCF_014905685.2 Nematolebias whitei | reverse complement strand
CGTTGGAGACAAAGTCCTGAAATCCCTCTGCGCTCTTCCATGGGCGTTGGAGATGTAGACCTACTTTTGTTGGAGCCCTATTTAAGAATGTCGTGAGACATCCGTGTAGGTGGTGGTATGCAATGATCAAACCTGATTCACACCTGATTTTCATCCTATAATCCACAGGTGTCCACTAGTCCTCATTAGTGACTAGTATTTAGTCAGATTGCCTTCCACCCGATGGGACAGTCTTGAAAGCTCAAGGCTGCAGTGGTGAGCCTTGCACCCAACGTTATTTGAGCATTGTACTTCCATGGTGTCATGATTTGTGGTCCTGCTCCGCCTGTCCTCCATTCACCTGCTCTGACTGTTCCAGGACTCCCCCACACACTTTGGGGATTAAGTAAGTGTTTGCTTTTTCTAGCTTTTTTTTTTTAGCATTTCCTGTGTTATGTTAGCATAGATAACTAATTCTCATTTTGGTCTCCCCGAGCCATCCAGTCCTCCTGCATGTGAGTCCAACTCCTCTCCAACCAGCCGGATCATGACACATTGTCTGAAGCCCACTAGGGTTATGGTAGAAATTAAACTTTTGATCCCTTCAGTTTATTATACTTGTATGCATTAATTTAAAAATTGTTCCCTCTTAACATGAATAAGATGGAAAAATGTTCCCTTCCAGAATCACAAAATTCAAGAGCCATTGAACCTACAAACATCTGTCCACCTGTCAACTGCAGAAAGATACACAATACCCTACAGTCTATTTTCATCCAAAACAATTTGCTGAACTGAACAAATATTTGGGAACCATCAATAAATTACCTCGAGGATGTATTTCTTCATATAAATTACACCGGTTGGCATGTTACTTGTTAACCTGCAGGAATGACATTACAAAGACATCTAAATGTCTAATGTGATTTAAAATAAAACAAATTTATTGATGAAATTGAATATTTCAGACTTATGTTGCAGTTTGTAGATGGTCCCTAAACCTCTGTCCACCACCTTGATCACTTGAGGAGGTTATGCTTTCTAGTTTTTATAGCGCTTAAAAGTATAACTTCCTCGAATGATTGGGGTGGCTGAAGATTAAGCAATAGTGGGCAAGGTCACCACTGGCCACCCCCTGGCTCCACCATTGTGACTGGCGGTGGGTAAAATTGCTCTGTCTGCTCATCAGGATCCGTTACTCTGCACCTCCACAGAAAAGAAAAAACAAAACCCTACCACTCAACCAACTGAGCCACCATGTTAGGCTGATTGGTAACTTTTTGCCCCGCTCCCCTCAGGAAGGAGGTTGAGGAGCATTCAGTGTAGAACCACTAGACTGAGGAACAG
>NW_023626936.1:0-1296 GCF_014905685.2 Nematolebias whitei | reverse complement strand
ATGTTGCTGCTGATCTGTTTCATGTTGCTGCTGATCTGTTTCATGTTGCTGTGCTCATTCGTACTCATTTACTCACACAGACTCATGTTCGTGCTGCTGTTCGACGCATTGTGTTTTTATTATTTTTATGCTATTAGTGCTTAGTGTATATTTAGTTGGTTTTTTTAGTTCATATCTTAGATCTTATTACTGTTTTCCTTTTATGTTTTATTGTTGGATGTAACTGGGACCCTGTATACATAATTTTGTTTGCACCACATGAACGACAATAAAGAATATCTGAATCTGAATTGTCTCTAGGTGTGAGTGAGAGAGTGAATGGTTGTTTGTCTCGTTTGTCTTTAAGTGTCCCTGAAATGGACTGGAGACATGTCCAGGGTGTCCCCCCGCCTCTCGCACAGTGACTGCTGGACATGGGCACCAGTGTCCCCCACGACCCAAAAAGGAAGAAGCGGGTAAAGATGATGGATGGATGGATTTTTGTTTTGGACTGTGGGAGGATACTGGAGTACCTGGTGAAAACCCAAACAAACACGATGAGAACATGCAAACTCCACACAGAATGACCCCAGGTCCAAACCTGGGCTTAAACCCAGGACATTCTTGGTGAGAGACAACCTTGCTAACCACTAATCCATCATGGTTTTGATTTCTCCATCTTGACTGAAAACAAATGCAAACACAGCACCTGCTGCATCCACACACATCAGTAACTGAATCTGTGTACAGGCTTTCCTAAACTGAGGGATCCAAGTCTTACATCACATTTAGTTTTGACCCCTGATGGGTGTCACCAAAGTTTAACTAAACAGAAACTCCCCTCCCAGACTTTAGAGTCTGTATGATTCAAAGTAATGTTAACAATTGTTTCAGCCATGCTTTTTTTTTAACTTACAAAAAGGTTTGCACATCATTACAGCTCTTATACTCCTCCTGATACACAGAAAGCCGCTACATAAAACAAAACAAGAAAATTGCACACCGAGCCTAAAAACTTCTATTTGTCCTCTGTAAGTGCTGTGTTTTCCAATCCTCTGACGTTTTGTCTTTACTGGCTTTCAGGCAGCAAATTACAGCCTCTTGGATAATGTGAGACAACCACCTCCCCACGCTGCCTTTAAGTAATGGAAACACAAGCATCTTTCAGCAGTCAATCCCTAAATATTGACCACTAACAGCCCGGGCAGCTGCGGCTGTGAAAGTGAGGAATACCAGCCTGCGTGACCCCTGCTGTCACTTTAATTGCCAAATTGTCATGATCCCTGATAACAACTTTCATCTGGAGGGCCCGTGCTT
>NW_023626935.1:0-2723 GCF_014905685.2 Nematolebias whitei | reverse complement strand
CGGTGTGGTGGTCCGTAGTCAGTCTCCTCGGTCAGAGATTCTCCCTCCTGATGAGAAAAGCTGGACACCAAAGCTTGCGTATTGTTAAACACCCTGTATGGCCTTTTGATTATTTTATCTGTGGGATCCATGACCCATTTGTGGGCCTGGTCAAAAAACTGACTGTGGTTACTTCCTAGTGAGTGCAACCTGTTTCCTAATTATTGGACACCCTGATGGTCATTATTGCTACTGCTAGTGTGTACTCTTACACTGTAATGTTATAATAAAACAGAACTTGTAGAACTGAAATAAAATGCTATTCTTACATTCATCTATACATTTGAAACTGAAATGAGGTACATACTGGACTTATCCAGGGATACCTGTGTACTCTAGTTCCATCCTCCACCCTTTCAAGCCTTTGCAGTCAACGGATCTACTTGCAATAAGCAAGGTTAAACATAATAACACAGCCCCCATACACAACAACACCCTGCAAAAAGCAATCCCCCACGCCGACCTCCCTCCTCCTGGAGCCTGTGGAAGGAACTTCATTAAACGCATGCGCTGACAACATCAAAATACAATATAACCTTAAAAGTTTTTAAACAACTGACATATAACACTGTGGAAACAAGAGGAATTTAATCTTCCCTCCAGGTACCTGTCTGTGCGAGAGAGGGGAGCAAGAAAGAAATTCATAAAATTCATAACCACTGAGCCGGTTCCTCAGCAGTAAAACATGTGGTTAAAATACTTTGTTCATGAAACCTTTTATTAGCCCAATTAATCTAATTAAGAGTCCAGTCCAGTCCAGTCAAGTCAGTTATGTTTAAAAATACCGAACCACCATATTTCTCCTTAACCTTTGCTCAAATCCACTTCAGGAGTCTGTGTTTTGATGCTAGGGGCGTCCCCCTTTTCTGGAATCTGTACACATTACAACAAAGAAAGAGAAAAATACTTTTGTTAAACCGATATATACAAGTGCAATGTCGTTTTGTAGGCTTCTGATTTATTCCACTTTTCAAATGTCAATGTGATTATCCTAAATGATCCTTTAAACGCTTCAGACTTACTATTGGCTTTTTGCTGTTCATTTAAATATACAACCCTACAAAGTTATTTTTGTATATTTTGTAATGATCTAATCATTGTATGAACTGTTTCCTGTTAAGAGCAGCCTTCACCTTCCCCCTTTTTGAAACAGTTTTCTGTTTCAAATCCAAGTATTACCGGCTGTAATTTACTAACACCCAGTCCGATTATTAGTTTCAGAAAAATAAAATATGGTGTAGTTTTAATCTTCCCCCTGCCGTTATTCAATCCCGGTTTTGCAAAATAATAGCCAAATATAACCCAAGCTCTCATATAATTATCCAAAGAGTTAACCATTAAATAAATTTCATCCCTTGTATCAAACCAGACCCACTAAATGAGCTCATTCAAGGCAAAGACAATAATTTATTATTACTTTAGAAAACATTAGTGAACTCAATCCAAATCAGGTCTCAGGTACAGGTTTCTCTTGAATGAGACTTCGTGACCTGTATAAATGAAAAGTTAAAAAGTCAATATTTTGCTCAGGGGTGAGGAGCATTATTCATCGTCCTATTATGTTTAGAGGTAATAAAACAATTTTCATCTCAGAGCAATTGGAAAAGGGCAAATCATCTAGCACACCCACAGTAGTATTCCTGTGTCATGTTTTGGCACCTGTCTTAAACTGAGCCTATGTGAGTGATTATTATCAAAGCCAACTACAGTTTTGATCACGACACCAAGGCGCTCGGATGACCATCACAGACCAAATGTGGGGTTGACACCTCCGTCAGGCTGCAGTTGTTGTTAGTGACCTTGGACAGATGGACCACCAGCCTTTCTGTCTTCAGTTTGTCTCCCTTGGTCTGGAGACCAGTTCAGCTTTGTGCAACAGTTCATAGCTCAGCATACAGCGAGACTTGACTGGATGATCCCGCTGTTGACAAAATCCAGGACCCCCTCTGGACAGTTAATTCAGTTTGTTGTTTGACTGATAGCTCTTTGCTTTGTTTCCATAGTGAAAAGTCATATTGCTTTGCTGACAATTTCTTTGTTGTTGTGTCAGTGGTGCTCGACTGACAGTTTCTTTGAAATGTCCCATTGGTCAGTTTCCCAGACCCAACTTCAGCATCCACCTGAACACATCTGGTATCCAATCCAGCACCCAGCACTAGAAGGTCATGATCAACACTCAGATGGATGCTGTATGTATCTGAAGACTACCTGTATGTGTTCTGTGGGCCTAGCCAGACTCACCTCCCCAATCCACAGCTCTGTCTTCTCAGGCTGCTGAGAAGGAAAAATAAACAATCCAATTATTAAAAGTCTGATTCAACATTAAGCATCTGTTATCAACATTAATCCTCTGTTAGCAAGTTCTATTCTGGGACCACAGCGTTTACCTTCAACAGAGTCATTCTGGTTTCCTGGACTGCACAACGGATGTTCTAACCACTCAATTACATAAGAGTGAAAACCTTCATTAAACACTGCACAATCCAATTCTTTACGCCTACAGCATAAAATATTCCATTCAAAATAATGTCTTCCATCTTTTAGAATATGTGTTTTGACTCACCACCTGACAGTGAGGACCACTCTCAGGTCTACATTATCCATTTAGATTTTATAAAGGTTTCGGCAGCATGATTATATGTGTAGTGAACTAAGCCTCAGGTCAAAATCTGGCCTTGGGGGCC
>NW_023626934.1:0-2724 GCF_014905685.2 Nematolebias whitei | reverse complement strand
TATTGTCATACTACAACTAGTGACACGTACCCACGTGACTCACTACAAACTGGTGGCCCGCACGCCTCATAAATGACTGTTGATACGTGTAAGATTGATTTTTTAAATGTTGGCATGTTGAAAAAGTAACGGTTTATCAGCTGTGATTGAAACGCAGCCGGAGCTGCGCGCTCGGAGCTGCGCCTTTCAAGCAAACGCTGCATGTTCTAAGCGTTGGGCTAGTAATGTTTTAAAAGCTGAAATTGTGTCATTGAGTCTTTATGAAAGCTGAATTTGTACGTCTGTTACGTGTAACTAAGAGCTGATGAGCTGTGGAAGACGTTATTCTGTCTAAAAGTACGAGGTTCTGCTTTAAGACCCGGCTGTGGACCAGTTCGGTTCTGTTCAGTTCGAACGAGTATTTTGAATAGATGGATAAACGTTTTAAAAGCTGAGTGCCATCTCAGAACACAGTTAGGAGTTGATTCGTTACAATTTTTAACAGAAAAAGTGCATTTTGACAGTTTAAAAGACGAAAAGTTGACGAACTATTTCACGCTAATCTAACTTGCTAGTTGGAGAGAACGCTTCGTGATTGGTTGAAATTCGCTGTTGTGGAGCGCTCTGATTGGTTGAGAAGGCTGACTGGCGTGGCTACGTCACTTCCTCTCACCCTGCGCTGCTTTGCCATTGGTGATTTCAGTCACGTGACCCGGAAATGAAAATTCGTTTTCATAGGGAAATAAAATCTGCTTTTTAAAGCTGAAAAGTAACTTTAAAGTGGTTTTGACACGCTGGTCAAAAGCTTCGAAGCATATTCGCTGAAATTTTGCCACGTTAGAGCTTAAAATTCGTCATAAAATGATGTTTTCAAACAACACTAGCGATGCTAATTTTAAGCTAAACAGCTAACGACCGGAGTTTTAACTACGCTTAAAATCACTAAATGAAGCTGCAATATTGTTCCAAAAACTCATGTTCAGGCTAAGAAGTCGTGTTTGTTGAAATTTTGCCACGTTTGTGTAAAAAATCCGTTCAGAAATGTTGATTTTAACCGAGTTTAGCCGAAGCTAACTTCAAGCTAAGCGGCTAACAACAGGATGTCAACCGAACGCCACAGGAAGTTGTAGCTCCCCTAGTGGATAACACAAACAGTGTCTGAGTTAAGATTAGTAAGGTAAGGCTGACATCTTCTGGACAACCTTGAGAAGACAGGTTTCACTCGCTTTTAGGTCTAAACAGTGAAATTAAACGTTTTAATCTTTCTAAAAGGCATTTGAGAGTCAATAAACGTTCCTTAAAGCTGAAAATTACTGTTATCTTGCATTTTAAAAGTTATAAGGTATTTATGCAAACGAGCATTCACCAAAACAGTTTTATTTCACTGGTAATCCCTTAAAACTAAGGTACAAAAATAAACATTAACTTTTTAAAAATAGAAACAGTTACAGATTTTCACAAAGTTGGAAAAAGTTTACTCATTTGCTAAAAGGATAGTGCACGTTTAATTGATAAATCACTAAATAAAAGTAAATACATCAGACAAAGAGACTTTGCTGATTTTATTTATTTTGAAAAACCTAAAACATTAAAATTCTCCTGTTTAATCTTTAAATAGAAGAAAAATGACAAGCAAAGAAGATGAAGACAACTTTTCAAAACCAACAAATGATGATATCATTTTGGGGGCCTTACATATTTTGACAAATCCACTTATTGGCAAAGAAAAAGAGCAATTACAACAACTTGATGAAGCTCAAAGACAAGAAGAGCTGAAAAGTTTGGCCGCAGGAACATTAAATACAGAGAGTAAAAAGCTTAGCCTTGAACGGTTAGCAAAAATCTCTCTGCTTCTAAAAGCTGAATTGGATGAACGGTCGGAACGCCTTGACTGGATGTCTAAAACACATGAGAAGGATCTCTCAGAAATGCAGGCGTCACTAGAAGCAAAATCTTATGAAAAGATTAAAGAAATAGACCGTCAGTACAAAGCCACGTGTGCAGATAACGATGTGCTACAACAACAGTTGCAGCTTGCAAAAACTGAACTGGAACAATGCAAAATAGATAAACAAAATCTACAAAAGCTACATATGCGCTTAGAAGGTGACTACTGTACATCCCAGGAACATTTAAAAAAATGTGAGGCGAAACTAATAGCAGCAATAGAAAAAGGTCAGAATGTTGTTCAAGGTGACCTGGAATCCAAACCAGACCTTGAACAAAGTCGGACTAATACACCAATTACTCAACGACCTCTTTACTCACACAGTGCTTTTAGACCCATCCAATCACCTACACAAACGGGCAGAGTAACACCCCCACAACTGATCACGCATGTGAGACCATTGATATCTTCTCCATCAATGGATGACTTGCAAAAAATCTCAAAATATGTACAACGTTTCATCCCTGAACCGTTGGGCTCCGCTGGAACAAAAGCGTACCTCAGAGATCTGGATTTCAGATTGAGAGCTTATCCAAACGCTACGGTAGAAGATAAAATCAGTCTGATACGACTCACTTCGGACAGAGAGGTGTTTACCTTCATCGAGCGTCTACCAGATGCAACGAGAAGGGATTACAAACTTCTGTGTGAAGCTCTGATCAAAGAGTACGACTCCTGCGCAGGGCCTGCTGGGTATCCAGCCGCAGACAAGGTCACGCAGGGCAAGAATGAACATCCAAAAGTTTATTACAAAAGAATCTTCCAAGCTTATTTTGGTAGCAGAAATGAAACCGGAA
>NW_023626933.1:0-2725 GCF_014905685.2 Nematolebias whitei | reverse complement strand
AGGCGTTTTAAACCTTTCCCACACTCTTGCAATATTCTAAACGATGATTCTAAACTCTAAACTTTCTAAAAGAGCACAGAATTACATAATTTCAGCTCTCTGCCTCCTCTGCTCTTTGCTACCTGCTCTTGGCCACGCCTACTTCTCCGCTGCAAGGTGAACAGCTGATCAGCTGCAGCAGGAAGTTTAACCTGCAGCAGTAAGAGCTGCACAAAGGTCCAGGAGGTAAATAATAAATAATTTAAAATAATTTATTTTAAATAAAAATATCATGCCGATCGTGTGGCTCATCCATCAATCAGCCAATTTTGTCATGTCCAATCTTATTTTGAAAAACCGCGATAGAGGAGTCTGCTATATATGCACCGGAAGTAGCGAGGGACTACTGTATTTCCTAAATGGAGGGGAAAAAAGTTATTACGCCCCATTTTAATTTAGACAAATGTCTATGTTAAAAAAAAAAAAAAAAACTTGTTAGATGTTCCAAGATAAGCAAATCACTTACATTTTTATTTGTATTTTACAAAGATCCCTGGGATTTTTAGACAGGAAGTTTTAATATGTATAGTTTTAAACAGAAAAATACACAGTGAATACAAATGTATTATGTAAATTAATGTGATTAATTGAAATCCATACCAAGAGCATTCGTTTCTCCACACCAACAATACAAAGCCCTGCTGTGTTTATATCCCATGGCACTCGCTCTCCAGTCATTTTAATTAGTGATTAGCCATCTTTTGGGGACAAATTAAAATATAGATATTATATTTTTTTACCAGTTTTTCTATTTCTACTAACCCGAGGGAAAACCCCTTGAAACGTTTGAAACCAAAGTTAATTGCAGCTGAGTGGCTGCTACCATGTTTCAGCCTATCAGTTCAAGTCACGGTGAGCAACTAGAGAAGAAGTACCTCTATACGTTCCCTTTGTTTTTACTTTTTCAATTCCCACCCAATCAAAAGGCTGGTCTCTGGAGAGGTGTATCTGTGAGAATGTGAGGAGGGGAGATGAGCTCCTCTGGGAGGATTCAGCTCTAGAAGCAGAGGGAGGTCATTAACTGATCAGAGAGCTTGAGCAGAGACAGAAAGTGACAGAGTGTGCACGCAGAGCGCCAAACATTCCCAACATTTGATCAAATCCGCTGTTTGTGGACTTCTCAGAGGATAGCAAACAAAGAGCTCCAGCAAGACGATAATAAAAAGCCTAAACTCTGTTGGTTAAACACCAGTGTGGAACCATGTCCATTCTGACCGCATGGGTGGCGTGTGTGTTTCTGTAATCCGTCAGGAAGAATGGGTTTATGAATATGAGCTTCTGTTCAGAGGCATTTCCAGTTTCCACTCGAGGCAGTCCAACAACACGCAGGCCCACCGGATTGCTGTAAACACTCCAGACAATTTGCTGCTACATTCACACATGGGCACGCAGGGTGGTTTTCCTGAATTAACACCTGGAAGCTGGCTGTAATGTCTGCAGGGAGTCTGGAATGTTATTTTCATTTTCATATAAAACCTCTCCTGAATATCACGGGGAACTGTAAGGGCTAGAACAGTTTTTGCTTCTAAAACCAATGATTGTTGGAAATTAGGCTGTAGTCGGAATGAAAAAGCAAACGTGCTCGTTATAAATTAACTGCCAAGACATCAAACTTTACAAAGTATAGTATTGAGACACTCCCAGAACAGCAACTATTGTTTTTTTTTTTCATGCTTCCTTCTGCTGACGAGCTTTATGGAGATGCTGATTTCATTTTCCAGCAGGACTTGGCTCCTGCCCACACTGACAAAGGTACCAAAAGCTGGCTGTGGAATATTCTAATTTTACGAGACATTGAATTTTGTTTTGTCGTTATTTGTAAGCCATAATCATCAAACTTACAAGAAATTAAAGTTTGAAATATTTCACTCTATGTGTAAAAAAAATCTATATAATGTATGATTTTCAATTTCTGAAATGATTGACAAAAAATATTGAACTTTTATGATATTTGAATTTTTTTTAGATGCACCTGTATATCAGGTTATAAAAAATTATGGAATAATAAAATAAGAAGTAAAACAACCTATTTACAATTCATTGTATCCTTAAAGGAAATTTAATGTGATCTCAGTGGAAATCATGTTCAAAATAAAATTATTCATTTATTTAACACAAATGTGTTGGCAAATTAAAAATATATATTTAAAAAAAAAAAATCTAAATTTGAAAGAACTTAAAAAGGTGCAACACCACTTCGGTACTGTTAACTTGTGAAAACCAGTCTGGAAGTTCATTTTGTTAATCAAATTGATTATATAATTCTAAAACACAATTAGTTTTCTTTAAAAAAAAAATCTGCATTCATTACCCAGTAACATAAAGAGGCGTATGAATCATCTAGAATCGTCCAAAATTCATTCTGAACACAGCATAAAATCAAAAATCAGCAGGTAAATCAAATTCATATTTTTTCAACTCATTATATATTATTAAGGCCCATCAACAAACTATTGCACAGTAATCTACAGCAATAGCCTGGATTTGTGACTTGGTTTTTGAAGCTGGGGGAAAGCAAAGTGAACGTGACATGCCTTGTAGTGTGATACAAACCTGCATGAAGCTTTGTTAAATTAGCTTGAGCGGATCAGAAGTTACAGACAGAACAATTCAACTCAATTCAGTTGATTTATATAGCATCAAGTCACAACAGATGCCATCTCAGGGCACTGAACAGAAACATATA
>NW_023626932.1:0-2725 GCF_014905685.2 Nematolebias whitei | reverse complement strand
TAGGACCGACTGACCCATGTTCAACTGCTGTTCACATGGAACCCTTCACTTCAGCCTTCAAAACTCTCGTTTGAATATTTGCTACTACCACCAAGATCTGAGCCCGCGGCGGCTCCACCCGGGCTCGTGCCCCAGGCTTCCACGCTCACCGCAGTGGCCCTCCTACTCGCCGCGGCATAGCCCTCGCGGCTCCCGTCGCCAGCGACAGCTGGGTGTGGGCCCGACGTGAGGCTGACACATTGTTTAGTTTTAAGACTAGGCTTAAGACTTTCCTTTTTACTAAATCCTATAGTTAGGGTCAGTTTGGGTTTCCTGAGCTATCCCTTAGTTATGCAGCTATAGGCTTAGACTGCTGGAGGACAAACTGCACACATTTTTTCCACTCTGCTACAGTCTTTACTTACTCTGCTCAACCAGTTTTGTATTTGTAATTATTTTTTCTATCCTTAACATGTTGTTGTTTTTTTTTTATCTTTCTGGTACACCTGGACTTATATCTGGACCTACCATTCTGTGTTAGTTCATCTCTCCTTCCTGTCTTCTCAAACCAGCCGGTCAAAGCAGATGGCCGCTTGTCCTGAGCCTGGTTCTGCTGGAGGTTTCTTCCTTTTAAAAGGGAAGTTTTTCCTTTCCACTGTTGCCATTGTGCTTGCTCAGGATGGGAGACTGCAACAAAGTCAAAATTCAACTTGTCTGCTGCTTCCTTAGATAGATCTATAACTAAATAAATTAAGCACGTCAATCTTGCAGATAAACGGCTAATAATAGATAAAATACAACTAGCAATTTAACATGCTTAACAAACTGTTGACAAAGTATTAATGTTGATAAAATGTGGTACAGAACAGTCAGCTACCGCTTCACAAAGGCAAAAATAGTGTTGTATTTTCATCAGCTTACTGGAGAAAACACTACCAAAACACAGAATGAACTACATTCAATGTTGGAACTGCTGCTGTTTGGAACTGTGTGCGTCTGCATGACCCACGTGACTTCCGCATTCCATTCTTTCTATAGAAGTCTATGGGAGTGTCACAACTCTCTCTCTCTCTCCCTCCCTCCCCGTACAGCCTGGCCAGATGCATGATGGGAAATTTCCCATCATGCATCTGTGTTTTTCAACAGCTAGAACACAATACAAAAAATAAGAACTAAGATGAGTCAAACTGATTCAAACTTACCAATTATTATGTCATTAACTTTTCTGAAAGCTTTAAAACTTGTTTTTGCTGCGTTTCTCCTGCCTCTACCTACTTTAACACCCCGAATGTTCCTCAGACAGAACCATCCATCAGAACCCCACCGGGATACACCCCTATAAAATGTGCTCAGGACCAGATGACAGTCGTGTTACTTCGGTAGCACATATACTAAAATTGGAACGATACAGAGAAGATTAGCATGGCCCCTGCGCAAGGATGACACGCAAATTCGTGAAGCGTTCCTCATTTTTCAATATTTTTTATGTTCCTCATGCAGAACTTGAGCTTAATTTGATTTAACTTTGGTATGCTGCAACATTTTTATTAAAACTTAGCTCTCTGCTACATGTATTTATGAATCGTGTCTACAGAACAATCATGTTTTAAGAAACTAGAGTTGTAGCCCTTTGGTTAATGTTATTTAGCTGTTCCGGCCATCTTGATTCACTCCAAAATGCCGATTTATCTTTGTTAGTTTCATTAAAGTTCGCCCAGTGGTTCATGAGCTATTTTGTTAATTATTGAGAGGTTGAGCCCACTGTGATCTTTAATATGTCAAATAGCACATATTTGATATGAATAATTTTCAAATATAGACGAACTCCACCTTACGTTATGACGGGGGATTAGCTCAAATGGTAGAGCGCTCGCTTAGCATGCGAGAGGTAGCGGGATCGATGCCCGCATCCTCCATTCACATTTTTGAGTAAAGAAAACTGTATTCGTTTTTATTTTAGTTTTTAACATTGAACCATCTTACCTTTCTCTTTATGAGCCGAGTGAACCGAAGGCACTAAAATGAAACAGCACAAATGTCAATGAGACTTCACAACTTTTTGATTTTTTTACATTTTACAATCTATTTAAACGTGTGTTGGGTGGAGACAGTTTAAGATTAAATCAGCATCTCGTTAATCTACATTAAAGACGCTCAACTTGCCACAACAGGATGTTGTTACTACCTCTAACCAGCAGGTGGCAGCAGAGTGGCAGCAATAGCTTCAACTAGCAAGCTCCTGGAGAAACTGAAGGAGACTGCCAGGCTGCTGCCGATTTAAATTTTATTTTGACAGTACGTTTTTGGGATCATCCTAAACCACCACTATAACAAGTTTCAGCTGAATATATCAAAACATGACTGAGTTATAGTCAATTTTCTGTTTGTTGAGGTTGCTGTGGCAGCCATCTTGAATCAAAATGGCTCCAAAAGTTAATCATTGCTAGAGAAACATCTGATGATTACTTCCTATGAGTTTCAACCAAATCCAACAAGCTGTTCATGAGATATGTTGCTAACAGAAAGACCATTTGAATTTACATGTACAGGTCCTTCTCAAAAAATTAGCATATTGTGATAAAGGTCATTATTTTCCATAATGTAATGATAAAAATGAAACTTTCATATATTTCAGATTCATTGCACACCAACTGAAATATTTCAGGTCTTTAATTGTTTTAATACTGATGATTATGGCATACAGCTCATGAAAACCCAAAATGCCTGTCCCAAAAAATTAGCATAT
>NW_023626931.1:0-2726 GCF_014905685.2 Nematolebias whitei | reverse complement strand
GGTGTAATACAGCTGTTATTCAGGGCAGATTGAGACGTCAGGGTGTCATACAACTATTATTCAGGGCGGATTGCAGCATCAGAGTATCATACAGCGGTTAATAACAAAATATGATGATTTGACAAGTTAACTGCTACGTGATATTGTGAAATGGCTAATTAAAAAGAAGTGTATGGTGCTCTCACTGTTGACAGATGCAGCCGTCAGTTTACGCTACGAGTATGGCTATCAATGCTGCGTGTATGGCGGTCTGACAATGTATGCTAGCTGAACAGAACACGGCAGTAGTCGCAGGGTTTTTTTGTTTTTTTTGCCAGTCGGTCGGTCTGTCACTCATTCCTACTGTATCTAACATTCGACTGGGATGTTTGTTATGACATAAAATTAATGTCCCGGCGATATCTAACTGTATGAGAAGCTACACAAAGCTACATGCTAACTACGGTCAGCTAGCTTCTCTCGAAGAAAACAGACTTTCACCATTTATGAATTCAACTAAAAAAAACGTAACAGTAAATATCGCTTTTTACTTACTTCCACAGATAAATTTTAGCTTGAGGAGATGACGCCCTGCACGGCTCCGACGCTGCAGTGGAGAGGACCCGGGTAGACCAGCAGAGCTCCATCTAGCTCGCTCTGAATTTTGTCGTCAGCCAGCAAGCACAACAAAAACGCCAGCACTACAGCATTAGGCTACGGTGCTGTTATTATTGTTTTTAAATCTTTAAAATAGGTCCAGCCGCTACTCCAGTCTGAGAAATTGCAAATGGTGGATCTGTGTTTTGAAAAGATTCTGAAAGATCCAGTGACTCCTCCCTCTGACCAATCAGTGACCGACAGTGCGCTGACGTCACATCTGGACCCAACAAGAACCAGACCTGGGACCCCAGAGAAGTAGGTCCCAAAAATCGTGCGGGTTCCACCGCTGAAGGCACCGTGGAGACACTACGCAATCGGCCCGAACTAGTTACATGGAACCACCAAAAGCTTCCAGCTTGACCCTGTGTAATTTCTAAAAACTAAACTGTAACTGTTGATTACGACACGACATGTGGAAAAGCATATATGAAGTGCTCGTCAAACGTTTGCAACAAAACAGGAAGTCACAATAACTCCTGTCTGGAAAGTTGGATTTCACGTATACTTGTAAGACATTTAGCTGTACTAGTACTGAAATGGACAGAAGGCGATGTCAAACATTCAGAAAATGCGCATCGTGGTGAACGTGTGGGGGACTGGCATGACAGCGTTCGCGATGGCGTCTGGTGGAGGGACAGAAGCTCCTGCGGTCGCGGCATGGCCGAAGCGGTGCTTTGCTGGGAGGGCCTTAAATGGCATTCACACATGCATTTTCGAAGGAAATGCAAATTCTCTAGTTATAGTTGTTTTTATGATTCCGTACGTTTTTTGGAAGCTCACTACTCACACAGGATTAGTGCTATATAAACATATAGTATATCAAACCGTTTAGCTATTTCAGGACAATATGGCTATGACTTTCATTATTGATGCAACTTTAACTTTTTGAGATATTTAGACTTTTCTGCCATTTTGGCTGTCATTGAAAATGAATGGAGCTCTCTATAAACAGACCAAGAGCGCCAACTGGCAATTTGCAAAATACACTACGCATTACCCTTACTTTGGCCTAGAAGCATGACACTTGGTACACTTGTCCAAATGTCCAAGATGGAGCATGCTGAAGGGGCGGGGCCAGACCTGAAAGTTTGACCTCTCGCCTTACAAAATGAAATGCTAATAGTTCATAAATGAAAACTGTCTGAAACATCAAACCTGCAGTGATTGATCCACATCAGGTCCCCTGCAAGACTAAATGGTCAAATCATGACATCACTTAAGCCACACCCCCTAACAACAGGAAGTGCAAAGTTTTACATTTAACATCCCAAGCTGACCCCTGTGATCTAATCAGCATGACAGTGTGTCCAGTGATCGAAGACATGTTGGTGTAAATTGCTTTCTAACACTGACAGTTTTGGGTGGAGCATGTGGGCGGCGTGGCGTGGCGAAACGTAATGCCGTCGCAATACGTTTGGCTCTAAAATCCACAGATTTGAGCCGAGGTGCCTCAAAATCAGTATGATCAATCATTATCCACCCCTTGAACAGGCATCCATGATAAATTGCCAATAGCCTCCACAGCACCCACTAGCACCACCTGCCACTTTTCAATATACCCTACATTAACCTTAGTTCATCGTAGAAACACGAAATTTGGTACACTTCCCCAATTCCACAAGATGCACAGAAAACCCTCTGGCACAGACGTTGTACGTTAAACAGAAATTTAACCGAACCAAATTTTCACACCTATTTGGCGGTTTATAGCCTGCACATTTTTCGCTCAAACCTTTTCAAACCTAGTCATTTTGGTCAAGAGGCATGGGGGACTAAAACTTATCTAAACAGTGCGTTTCTGAGCATGCTGAAGGGGCGGGGCCAGACCTCAAAGTTTGACATCTCGCCATGAGAAATGAAAGGCTAATAACTCCTACAGGAAAACTGTCTGAGACATGAGACCTTCAGTGATTGATCCACATTCTGTCCCCTAGAAGACTGAATTGTCAAATAATGACATGGCTTAAGCCACGCCCCTGACAACAGGAAGTGTAAAGTTTTACGTTGAATGCCCCAAGCTGACCCCTGTGATCTAATCAGCATGATAGTGTGTCCAGTGACCGAACATGTTGGTGTAACTTGCTTTC
>NW_023626930.1:0-2727 GCF_014905685.2 Nematolebias whitei | reverse complement strand
TTGTGTGGTGTAGGCTGTTGCCATGGCAGCATCGCCTGGTTGGTACAACAGGTGCAGAGGGAGAGTCATTTGTCGACCCGTCATCATCTCGAAAGGAGCGATGCCAGTCGACGTGTGTGGAGTGGCCCTTATGGCCATGAGGACCAGAGGGAGTTTCACGTCCCAGTCCTTGTGGTTTGCGGCTACGTATTTTTTCAAAATACTCACCACAGTCCTATTTGCTCTCTCAACCTGGCCTGAAGCCTGTGGGTGGTAGCCAATATGGAAGTTGGCTTTGACGCCTAGCGTCTTCCACAGTTCCTTCATTACTTCACCTGTGAAGTGTGTACCTTGGTCTGAGTTCACCCTAAGGGGAAGTCCAAACCTTGAAAATACATGATTCATTAATAACATAGCAGTGGTTTGTGCTGTGTCATTAGGGGCTGGTAGACATTCTACCCATTTGGTAAACGCGCAGGTTACCGTGAGAAAATATTTATTTCCTCTAGAGGTCTTAGTGAGTGGTCCGACCCAGTCAATCTGGAGGTCCGACCATGGAAATGCAATGCCTCTACTATGCAGTGGTGCTCTGTGAAGTGGTCTGGATGGTTGAAACTGGCCACAGATCAGGCACCCTTTTATGTAGTCCTTGACATCCTTTTTCATTCCAGGCCAATAAGCAATTTGTTTTAATGCTTTCAGCGTGGCATTGTCACCCTTATGTCCTGCGGACGGAAGGTCATGTGCATGGACTAACATCACCCCCCTGTGGTCATGGGGGACCACGAACACAGGTGAGGACGTCCGTCCATGAGCGAAAGTTAGGATGCCTTTAAGTAGTTTTAGCTGTTTTCGCAGCTGAAAGAGGACTTTGAGGTCTGGATTGGAATCCAGCTCGTCTTTCGATGGAGTGTATTTGTCTGGGTCAGTCAGATACAGCATCATTGAGTTAATTGCAGGATCCAACTTCTGAAGTTGGATGATGTCTGGGTCAGTCAGCATTGGACGCACAGAGACTGTGTTATCAGCAGGTTTAGCTGCAGCTTGTGCACGTGTGACTGCCATTACCTCAGTTGTAGCTTGTGACGACTGAGTGTTGAGTAGCCAGGAGGGGTCG
Source organism: Nematolebias whitei (assembly GCF_014905685.2). Lineage (NCBI taxonomy): Eukaryota > Metazoa > Chordata > Actinopteri > Cyprinodontiformes > Rivulidae > Nematolebias > Nematolebias whitei. The sequence continues at coordinate 1,631 of NW_023626930.1, read as the reverse complement.
AAGGACCACGTGGGTCCGTCAACGGCTCCTTCTTTGGCTAGGGAGTCTGCAAGGTCATTGTAGTGCTTGTCATCGCCTGGGACTCTGGAGTGTCCTGGAACTTTCTTCCAGAAGATCTGTAGATCATGTGACGTCACTAAGTGGTCGCATGTCATGAAAAGCTCTTTGTGTTTTACCACCTTTTTGTTGCTTGTGAGAAAACCGCTCTGTTTCCACAGAGCGAGATGACACAAGAAACTAAGTCGAGCATAATTAGAGTCAGTGCAGATGACTAGCGTCTGGATGGAGCGTTCTACTGCCATCTGTAGGCCTATTAGGATTGCAGCTATCTCAGCGTACTGAGAAGACTGAGAGCCTAATTTATAGCCAAATGTGACCTGTTCTTGGTCCTGGAGGAGAACTCCTCCAACACCTGCTTTGCAGATTGTCTCGTGGTGGAATGAGCATCCATCCACGTACATTGTTGCCATATCTTTGCAGATATTGCTATCAAAGAAGTGGTGATTTGGGTCCTCAGCAGCTGAGGGTTTGCTCACAACCGGCTGTTGGGTGGCTGGTACATCCTGTGTACATTCTTGGCAGATTGCCAAATCAGTGCCCAAGTGCGACTTCTTATTTTGACCGTAGCGGATGTCTAGGTTAAAACTTTGAAGTGCCATTAGCCATGTTGCAACGCGTGAGTTTGTCACCACACCATCTCTGATGCGTTGGCTGTTCAGAAACGTTACTGGCTGGTGTTGTGTCTCAACAATAATCCTCTGTCCACCAATATAGCAGGAGAAATGTTTCACTGCCCACACAGTGGTCAATAGAGCCTTCTCACAGTCTGAATACCGTAATTCAGGGCCTGCCATTGTTTTGCTGGCGTAGGCCACAACACGCCTGTCTTTGTCGTGTATTTGGTACAGACCTGCACTCATGCAGTAAGTTGAGAAGCCCACTTCCAGGTAGAACTCTTTGTTGTAGTCTGGGTAGACTAGACATGGGGCTAGCTTGAGCCTGTCTTTGAGAGCGTTCATTGCCTGCTGTTGTGTATCAGTCCAGACAAAAGGAACGTCTTTCTTTAAGAGTTCAGTTAGTGGTTTTGCGAGATCCGCATAATGCTCTATGAACTGGCGAGAGTAGTTACACACTCCCAAGAAACTCTGTAGTTCTTTGAGATTGGTTGGGACTTTGAGGTTGTCTAGGCCTTGGGTGCGAGTCAACTGTGGTTGTACTCCGTCTGGACCTACTAAGAGGCCAACGTAGTCCACTTTGGTTCTGCACCACTGGCACTTTGACAGTGAGATTTTAGCACCAGCAGTTGTTAGCTGATTTAGGACGTGGTCGATCTCAGCCAAATGAGAGTCCAGTGTTGGCTGCCTCAAAAGGATGTCGTCCACGTAGATTAGTGTCCCACGCTCGTGGGCGTCTGGACATGCTTTGTTCAAGAAGATGTTGAACTCTGCAGGTGAGTTAGCGTAGCCAAAGGGACACCTGGTAAAGGTGTATTGTCGGCTGCCAAAAGTGAAAGCTAGTTTGTGTTGATCCTCGGCGCGCACAGGGATGGTCCAAAAACCAGAGGCGACGTCGAGGGTCGAGAAGTACTTACCATCGGTGACCTTTGGCAGTTCCTGATGGAGCTGAGTCAT
>NW_023626929.1:0-2727 GCF_014905685.2 Nematolebias whitei | reverse complement strand
CCAACTCCTTGAAAAATAAATAAGGGACACCTCATGGCAGGGCTGGCCGACCCCACCTCTACCAGTGTGATGAGTCACCCCTCTCTCCCCCTCTGCTTTTTGTGTTCTGAAATGAACCTGAATTTAATTGGATACATGTTTTTGAATGATAAAAATATGCATAGAACATTAATTATTGCACAATTTCACAATTTATTTTGATTGCATTCAGAATTCCCTGAGTAAAATCTTTCTCAAAAAAATAATTCATCTGTCTTAAACATTCTTTTGTTCTGCTTAGCTTAAAACAATATTAACAGAAAACAATAAGAACATTTGTGTAATAATGCATTTAGTGCAAACACAAAGTTTGTAGGAAATTTGTAAACAAACACATTGTGCCTCAAAAGCCATGACTTTCTACGTGTAGTAAAAAAAATAACTTGTAAACTGTGCAACGCTACATCATGTGGAGTCAGCCAGTTTCTTCCATTTGTATTTCTGTTGAGCTCGTGCTGCAGTAAGGAGTGGTTTGTTTCTCAGAGCCAAAGAGTAAAACTCTGAGCAAGACATTTCATAATTGAGACTGACAATGAGCTCACTTCTAATTAGTTCAGACGAACATTTGTTTCACACATCAGTCCACTTATTTTTCATGAGAGAAAAAATTATTTCCACAAATCCAGTGGAAGATGGGATGCTGAGGACAAAGGATACAACAGCTGGATGTTGGGGAGGTCAAATGCCTGAAGAACTTGCATCCACCTCTCTGCTGTTCCCTTGGATTGCCACCTTTCCTTCTCCTGAGCTTCTGAGGTGAGGTGCTGCAGTCACACATTCCTCATGAAGCTCATCCATGCTTAGCCTGCCAAAAGGAGTTAAAAGTTTTATGATCTGTGTTCACTAGAGGCACATAAGTCATGTACAGTGATAAATAAATGGGAACAAATATTTGTTTATCTTTAGAATTTTACATCATATCCTAACTACCTTTTGAAATTACTTTAATACATCATATATAAACTGTATTTTTTAAAGATGTGTATAAGTATGCATATGTTTGTATACTGTAAAGTAAGTTTGATTATGTATTTATTTGTATATATCAATTGTATCTATTTGTATATAACTATCATTAATAGAACATGGTTCATCACTACACTGGTAATTTATTCATTTTACCTGCCAACCAGTTGAAGCCTTTCAGTGATCTTCTCCATGTCATCAAAGGATATTTTCCCAGATGCCAGTGAGGGGCTGCAGGTAAAAGAGATAGTTTTCCTCTAAGAAGTCAAACCACTTCTGGACGTAACTGATGGCAGTGTTTAAGAAGGCAGTAAAGTCCTGCCTGGCAACATCTGCTTCAGATGGCAAGAGACGCTGAAGCTTTTGTCTTGTTAGGTATCCGTAGAACCCATCGCCTCTTCTCTGAATTAGTCTTTTCAAAAGAGTCCATGATGGAGTATAGAGATCAACAGACGTGGTTACATTCCTCTCCAGCCTTTTCACTACCTCTTCAAATAGAGACATCACATTATTGCAAAATAGGAAGTAGACTTCCACAATGTCTGCTTCTTGTTCAACTCCATCAGCATATTCTGTCAACCTCAGCAATGCTTTCAGGCGGCTTGGACATTCCTCTCCAATGCTGATGAGATAGACTTCAGTGGGACCCAGTTCTGCAGCAGGCGGGTGATTGCAGGGTTGAGTGACAGCCATCTTGTCACCACATGGCGCAGGATTCCATGAAATTCAACGTCACAGAACTCTTTCAGGGATTCTCTCCTTTTCGCAGAGGTGGAAAAGAAACTGTATTTCTTGAGGACAATGTTTTCCTCATCCACTGAGAGCTTGTCCAGGGCTTTTTTCACAGTGTTATGGACAATATGTGCATGGCAGTTGCCACGAAGGATCTCACTGTTGGCCTCTCTCAATAAAGTGAAGACCGAATTGTGGATGCCATAATTGACATTTGTGTTGTCAGCACTGAAATCAGAAACATGATCTAGGGATAGACCTGTGTTTTCAAGAGAGCTTCGTATAATTTTGACTATTCCCTCGGCAGATTCGGATTTTCAACAAAATCTATTACTTTGCTGACTACCCCATTCTCTGGTGTGAAAAACTGCACAGCCAAGGGCAACATCTTCTGATTTCCCTTGTTTGAGGCATCGGTGTGAAGGGAGAATGGGAGTGGGCTGCTTCCACTTTTCAATTTTGGACCACTTCTTCTACTGCTATTGGACACAGGACATCGGTGACCACAGCCTCAACCTTCGTCCTCCCACAGGACATCTTCTTGGCAATGCTGGAGTCATTCAGTGTTTTGGAGAGTCAGCTTAAATCCACAGTCGGCAGAGTTGCAACTTAAAGAATGTTTTACGGTGTGGTATATATGGGCTGTTTCTGCAGCTGTAACCTGTAATCATAAACACAGGAAATACTATATAAATTCTAAAAAAAAGTTTAATCTGGTCCTCTGGACATTCAAAAAAACAAAACAAAGCAAAACAACAAAAAAATGTAGAAACGTTTTGTCTCTCATCCGAGAGACTTCTTCAGTCTGAGGAGCTGTTTTCAGCTCAGTCTCTTAAATAGCACCTTCTCAGAGTGGATCAACCAGTTTGCTGCTGACAACCAAAACCAGCTGATCACATGCTCAAGAAGGACCATCAGCCTAACAATGGATCATTAACACACTGATGGCTGTGTACTGTTCACAGAGGGCTGAGTGATACTAGCAATCAC